>NC_052069.1:94506939-94806939 GCF_015852505.1 Tachyglossus aculeatus
CCTGGGGAGGGGAGAACATGTCTTCCTCCAGTCCTTAAGATAAAGTTTTATTGTTCAGGGAGGATTTGAGTGAGAACAGTCCTGCCTGGAGACTTACCAAAAGCTCCTTCCATTTGAGTCATGTTAATGACCTAAGGGTTCCTGGGATTAGAATGATTCTCTAATACTGGTTGGAAGCAGCAATCAGGTCTTAAATTCCCATCCCATGCAAGAAAAGAATAAGTCCTAGTTGCCCCGAAATGGTCAATATACATTGTGGAAAAACACAGCCAGTGGCCTATCTAGTCAGAAAGAAAAGATCTAACACAAGAACACCCGCCTGAGAAAGTGGGCTGGAAAAATGGAGCTCTGTTTATCAAAGCAATAAAGGGAGAGTACTGCTGAGAAGTGTAAAAACTGAAGTTAATTGAATTATTTTATGCTAATAGATTTTACATTTGTAAACACCAGCAGTGAATATCAGTGAGGAAGGCTGCAGGCATTGAATAAAACATGAATTGCCTGTTTTGTAAAGGAGGAAACAAGGAAAAAGTGTATTACTCTGGGCCCTGAGGTTCCATCCCTCAGATAGGACAGGGAATGTGAATGTCTAATACACTAAAAAACCATCCCAACCTCCTTATGTGATAAATGGGTTCTGGTGACTTGGAGGTACCTCTCCGTTGCCCTTGAGACCTGGAGAATCAATCGTATTTATTGAGTGCTTACTGTGTGCAGAATACTGAACTAAATCATAATGATGGCATTTATTAAGTACTTACTATGTGCAAAGAACTGTTCTAAGCGCTAGGGAGGTTACAAGGTGATCAGGTTGTCCCACGGAGGGCTCACAGTCTTAATCCCCATTTTCCAGATGAGGTAACTGAGGCCGAGAGAAGTTAAGTGACTTGCCCAAAGTCACACAGCTGACAATTGGCAGAGCCAGGATTTGAACCCATGACCTCTGATTCCAAAGCCCGTGCTCTTTCCACTGAGCCATGCTGCTTAGAGTAAAATGCAACAGTAATGGAGAGAGGAAATCTCTGGGCTTGACCGTTACGGAAAGCTTTTTTTCTTTTTTTTTGGCTTAAAAAAAAAAGCCATTTGTGTACCAGCACACACAAAGGACTAATCAGTAGTAGTGTTTGTGGAGCAGTTAAGTGTATGGGTGAGAACAGGAGAGAGAAAACAATCCCACTTCTCTAGGCGTTTACCATCCAAGGGAGAAGACAAACACAAACATGCTTTAATCAGAAAGGGGGGAAAGAATTCATTGACGGTAAGTAATGAAATGTACTTAAATAGTAAAATGCTTAACTTGAGATGTACTTAAGTGTTCTGGATGCTGGTGAGCCCACACATACTGGGGTAAATAAGTTAATAAGGGGAATCATTGCTGGAGGAGGGGGGGTTGCAAATAATGACAATGATATTTGTTAAGCATTTACTATGTACCAAGCACTGCACTAGGAGCTGGGTTAGACTCAAGCTAATCAGGTTGGACACAGTCCCTTGTCCCACATGGTGCTCACACTTTAAGTAAAGAAGGAGGTGAATTCAGTTTGGGTGAATTTGAAGGAAAAGGCAATGGATGAGCAAGAGGCCACAAGGCAAGATAGGTCGTCAAGATGAGAGACAGAGAAAAGTTTAACTTGGGAGGAAGCAGCATGGCTTAAAAGGCACAGGTTTTGGAATTAGAGGTCCTGGGTTCTAATCCTTGCTCTGCCATTTGCCTGCTGTGTGACCTTAGACAAATTACTTGATTTCTCTGCGCGTCATCTGTAAAATGGGGGTTCAACATCTGTTTCTCTTCCTAATAATAATAAGTAGTAGTAGTTGTGGTATGTGTTAGGCACTTACCATGTCTAGTAAGTGGGGACATATAAGATAATTGGGTTGGACACAGTACCTGTACCACATAGGGCTCACATTCTTAATTACCAATTTACAAATAATAGAACTGAGGCACAGAGAAGTTAAGTGACTTGGTCAAGGTCTCACAGCAGACATGTGGAGGAGCAGGTTTTAGAACCCTGGTCCTTTGGACTCCCAAGCCTATGCTCTATCTACTAGGTTATGCTACTTCTCCGAGACTGTGAGCCCTATATAAAAGTCAGGGATTGTATTTGACCTGATCTTCTTCTATGTACCTTAGCACTTGGTATAGTGCTGGGCATATAGTAAGCACTTCATTCATTCAATCATATTTGTTGAGTGCTTACTGTGTGCAGAGCACTGTACTAAGCACTTGAAAAGTACAATTCGGCAACAAATAGAGACAATCCCTACCCAACAACGGGCTCACACGTCTAGAATGGGGAGACAGACAACAGAACAAAACACAGGTAGATGGGCATCAATACCATCAAAATAGATAAATAGAATTATACATATATACACACACAATCAATATATACATTTCAATACCACAATTATTCTTTTTAGGAGACAAGAGCATGGGATGGATATTACTGGGTTAGGGAGGGAAGGATGGAGGGTCCTGAAGTTAATGGTCAGGAGTTCTTGCTTGATTCATTCAATCATATTTGTTGAGCACTTACTGTGGGCAGAGCACTGTAGTAAGCGCTTGGGAAGTATGAGTTGGCAACATGTGGAGATGGTCCCTACCCAACAATGGGCTCACAGTCTAGAAGGAGGAGACAGAAAACAAAACATGTGGACAGGTGTCAAGTAATCAGAATAAATAGAAGTAAAGCTAGATGCACATCATTAACAGAATAAATAGAATAGTAAACATGTACAAGTAAAATAAATAAAGTAATAAATCTGTACAAACATATATACAGGTGTTGTTGGGAGGGGAAGGAGGTAGGGTGGGGGGATGGGGAGGAGGAGAAAGCCATTAGAAATTGACATTAGAAAAGCCATTAGAAATCGGAGGAGAAATTTTGAGCAGTATGATATTTTGAAATACTGATCTGGGCCGGCTCCTACCCCAGTTGAGGCCCTCAATCCCTTGATACCCCCCACATTTTCCAGACCATCATGGCCCATTTATCCTTCCTACCCAACACCTCTTTGATGCACAAATTCAAACTTTCAGCTCCACCCCCAGTTTACTCACTCCCTCTTCTCTTGTCAATCCTGCATCACCAAACCCCAGCCCTGGATCACCTTTACACTGTGTTTTCTTCTTTTCTGCTCCGGTGCCACCCAAAATCCAGGCATCATGCAGCTATCCATCTTAAATTACTCTTCATCTCCCATAACTTTTCCACATTTTTCCCTTAATGATGCCCTCACCAACCATTCCAGACATTTAACTCCCTTTTTAAAATCTCCACTGGCCCCTGACATTTCTCTTGCCTCCAATGACCTCACTAACTACTTTGAAATGGAAGTTAGTAGGGGAGAAGAAGGTAAAGGAGATTAAATGAGGATTAGGGAACCTGGGTTCTAATCCCATCCATTTACCTGCTATATGACCTTGTTCAAATCACTTAACTTCTCTGTACCTCAGTTCCATCATCTGCAAAATGTCTTCCCTCCCACTTAAAGTGTGAGCCCTGGTTATTTATAACTTCCCCAGGACTTAGTATAGTGCTTGGCACATAGTAAGTGCTTAAAAGCAGCATATGTAGTGGTTATAACACAGACTTAGAAACAAGAAGGACCTGGGTTCTAATCCCCACTCTGCCACTTGTTGCTGTGTGACCTTGAACAAGTCACTTGAGTTCTGTGTCACCTACCTCATCTGTAAAGTTGGGTTAGAGACTGCAAACCCCTCATGGGATAAGGATTGGGTCCAACTTAGTTTGTATCTACCCTAGTGCTTAGAATAGTGCTTGCCACATAGTAAGTGCTTAACAAGTACCATGAAAAAATGAAATTATTTTTACTAAGTTCTAGAGCTGTTCTAAGGTGCCATCAGCATGTTATTGTGTTTTAAATCCCTTCCTATTCAGCTTTTAAACAAAAATGGGGAAGAGCAAAATAAAAAAAACAAATATAATGCTAAATGCAATACTCAACAACTACTAATACAACAAGGGTGAAAGCACAGTATATGTGCTACTAATAAGGCCTTCCAGAGTTGTGGGACAGGGGTGGTTTTGACACTGTCTACATGTTTTGTTTGGTTGTCTGTCTCCCCTTTCTAGACTGTGAGCCCGTTGTTGGGCAGGGACCATCTCTATATGTTGCCGACTTGTACTTCCCAAGCGCTTAGTACAGTGCTCTGCACACAGCACTCAGTAAATACGATTGAATGAATGAATGAAATCCATTATCTTATATCTACCCTGGTGCTAGAGTGCCCAGCACATAGTGAATGCTTAATACCATTATTATATTCTACCCCACAGCAGCAGGCTGCATCTGATATCCCTGTCTGCCATCTCATCCTATTTACTGTCAGCCACATGGGTGCTTGGCGAGAGTGCGTGGTTGGCTCCGCACCCATCATTCTCCTTTTGGGGGAGGGAGAGGAGTGGGGAAAAACCACCAAGTTCTAACTCTGCCAGTTACAGGGCATTTATTCATTCATTCATATTTAGTAAGAGCTTACTGTGTGCAAAGCACTAACCACTTGGGGGGACTACAATATAATAATAATATAATGATGATGATGGTATTTGTTAAGTGCTTACCATGTGTCAAGCACTGTTCTAAGCACTGGGGTAGATACAAGGTAATCAGGTTGTCCCACTGGGGCTCACAGTCTTAATCCCCATTTTGCAGATGAGGGAACTGAGGTCCAGAGAAGTGAAGTGATTGCCCAAAGTCACACAGTGACAAGTGGCAGAGCCGGGATCAGAACCCATGACCTCTGACTCCCAAGCCTGGGCTCCTGCCACTGGTCCATGTTGTAATAGACACATTCCTGCCCACAATGAGTTCAGTCTAGAGGGGGAGACAGAGATTAATATAAATAAATTACAGATATATGTTAGGCGCTGTGGGGATGGGAGGGAGTATGAGTGAAGGAACAAATCAGAGTGGCACAGGAGGGAGTGGGAGAAGAAGAGAGGATGACGTTGGGGAGAGCAATTATCTGCCTGATGTGAGAAGGGAGGGCATTCCAGGTCAGAGGCAGGATGTGGCCAGGAGGCCGGGGCCTAGATCGAGGTAGAGTGAAAAAGTTATCATTAAAGGAAAAAACTGTGCAGTTTGGGTTGTAGTAGAGTAGCAAGGTGAGGTAGGAGGAGGCAAGGTGATTAAGTCCTTTACAGCCAATGGTGAGGAGTTTTTGTTTGATGTCGAGGTGGATGGGCAATCACTGGAGTTATCTCTTCTCCCAAATTCTAGCCTAAGGCCTTATGAAAATGGGGCCTGGTGAGTCAGCAGTATTGTGAATCCTGAGTGCCCAAACAGGCTAGCAAAGGAATGGAATCTGCCCCTGACAAGTAGTGGGGAATAGGCCCCGATACTTTTGTGAATACAGACTGTCCTTCAAAATATAATTTCCAGATAGGGTCCCACCATCATCTGATTACAAAAGACAGTGATAGATTTAGAAGAGGAGTAATGATATTTGAGGAAAGGAAATCAGTTGAAATCCTCATTCTGCTTTAACATATCCGGTTTATACATTTCACAGAGAGTGGTTTGGGTGTGAATGTTGCACATCCAGAAAAGGGTTGTGAAATTTCCTAAAGTTCACGGGAATTTCTGCTCTCCTAAGATGTATAAAACCAGATTGGAGACCAGATTGTGTCCTTTAAATTGCTGCAATTACCTGAAAAGGAAGATCCTCTTCGAATTAAAAAAAAAAAATACCCCAAACATTATACAATGTATCTTCATTTCTGGTATTGTATCTTTGATTTGTTTCCTTTAAAGGAGCAGGAACAGATTCATTCATTCAACCATATTTATTGAGTGCTTACTATGTGCAGAGCACTGTACTAAGCACTTGGGAAGTACTAGTGGGCAACTTATAGAGATGGTCCCTACCCAACAATGGGATCACAGTCTAGAAGGGGGAGACAGACAACAAAACATGTAGACAGGTGTCAAAATCATCAGAACAAATAGAATTATAGCTATATGCACATCATTAACAAAATAAATACAATAGTATATATGTACAAGTAAAATAGAGGAATAAATCTGTACAAATATATATACAAGGGCTTTGGGGAGGGGAAGGAGGTAGGGCAAAAGGGGGGATGGGGAGGAGAAGAAGAAAAAGGGGGCTCAGTCTGGGAAGGCCTCCTGGTGGAGTTGAGCTCCCAGTAGTACTTTGAAGGGAGGAAGAGAGCTAGTTTGGCAGATGTGTGGAGGGAGGGCATTGCAGGCCAGGGGAAGGACGTGGGCCGGGGGTCAACGATGGGACAGGCGAGAACGAGGCGTAGTGAGGAGGTTAGTGGCAGAGGAGCGGAGGGTGTGGGCTGGGCTGTAGAAGGAGAGAAGGGAGGTGAAGAAGGAAGGGGTGAGGTTATGGAGAGCCTTGAAGCTGAGAGGGAGGAGTTTTTGCTTGATTCATAGGTTGACAGGCAGCCACTGGAGATTTTTGAGGAGGGGAGTAACATGCCCCGAGCATTTCTGTACAGAGATAATACGGGCAGCAGAGTGAAGTACAGACTGAAGTGGGAGAGACAGGAGGATGGGAGATCAGAGAGGAGGCTGATGCAGTAATCCAGTCAGGATAGGATGAGAGATTGAACCAGCAAGGTAGCGGTTTGGATGGAGAGGAAAAGGTGGATCTTGGCAATGTTGTGGAGGTGAGACCGGCGGGTTTTGGTGACGGATTGGATGTGTGTAGTGAACAAGAGAGTAGAGTCAAGGTGACACCAAGGTTGCGGGCTTGTGGTACAAGAAGGATGGCAGTGTGCTCTTAATCCAAAGTGATCCTAGATGTAAGATGACCTTTAAATCCTTATGCTTGCTTCAAAATAGAATTGAATTTAAGCCAATTTAGGTGCATCTTTCCCATGGAATCCATCGAGGACACAGACACACCCAGAAAAGTCCCTCTAAACTGTAAACTCATTGTTGGCAGGAAGTGTTCCTACCAACTCTTATATTGGACTCACCCAAGCACTTAGTACAGTGTTCTGCACACAGTAAGCATTCATATCCAACTGATTAACTGATGCAGTGAGATGAAAGAAACAGACTTTCCTATTTTGCCTCAGAGCTTTTGTTTAGTCAGTAGTATTAGAGCCCTTACTGTGTGCAGAACACCATACCAAGCACTTGGGAGAGTACATTATTAGAGCTGGTGGACACGTTCCCTGCTTAAGATTACTACTTTGACATTTTCCTCATTAATGACTAGCCTACCTATGATTCTTGACATGGATGATTCCCATAACACAAATACATTTCAGAGATGCTTCCCAGGTATTGTATTTTTCTGACCTTCCTTACTGTTGGACAGGAGCTGAACTCATCTCATTCTTTTAGGGATATCTGAAGTTGTAGTGGGGCAGGGGTTAGGGAAGGGACTGCCTAGACACAGTGCTTGCCTAAAACATTCTTAAATCATACACAATTCCCAGCAAGCCTCAGGCTTCTTGCTCTCCACTTTTCTGCCTTCCTTTAAGGTCCATTTTTCCTACAATTATCAATTCAGTGGTGTTTATTGAGTGCTTACCTTATGTGGAACACTGTACTAAGCTCTTGGGAGAGTATAGTAGAAAGACACAATCCTTGCCCTTCAGGATATTACAGTCTATTGGGTAGGGGAGGAAGCCACCTGAAAAGGTAGGTGCATAAATGTTATGGAACAGAGGAGAGGAAGAAAAAACTGAAGGAAAGGGCCACGTGATGAAAACTCTACTGGGCCTAGGTGACACAGAGGGACAATAGGACATGGAGATAAGTCATGGTGGACTTCCTGGAGAAGATGCAATTACATGAGGACTTTGAAGGTGGAGATTGTCAGCTCGTTGTGGGCAGGGAATGTGTCTGTTATATTGCTATATGCACTCTCCCAAGCACTTAGTATGGTGCTCTGCACAAAGTAAGCTCTCAATAAATACTATTGAATGAGTGAATACAATTGACTGAGAAAGTGGTGGTTTGCTGGATAAATGAGGTGGGAGGTAATGAGCAACAGAGGAGAATAAGGAAGGGTAAATAGGTTGGAGTTATAGGAGTGAAGTGTACAGTATGGGTTGTGTGGGAGAACAGTGATGATAATAATAATAATGATGTTTGTAAGGTGTTTACTATGTGCTGACCACTGACCTACGCTCTGAGGTAGATATACAGTAATCAGGTTGTCCCATGGGGGACTCACAATTTTAATCCCCATTTTACGTATGAGGTAACTGAGGCACAGAGAAGTTAAGTGGCTTGCCTAAGGTTACACAGCAGACAAGTGGCAGAGCCAAGATTAGAACCTATGCCCTCTGACTCCCAAGCCCCATGCTCTTTCCACTAAGCCGAAGTTGGGGGAAGAAGCTGGTTGCATGTCTTTAAGCCAATGGCGAGGAGTTTCTGCTTCATCTGAAGATGGATGGGTGACAATTGGAATAGTATGTTTACAATACAGAAAGTCCAGGTTAGAGGCATTTAAAAAAAATAAACTTTCTAGTGGAAAAAAACATTCTTGGCCTTTATCTTAGTGGAAGATTAAAGTGGAAACTGAAAGCTAGCAGGGATAGACCCAGGCACATAAAGTTTTGATTTTTGACACTAAACTAGCTTAATGTCAATACCAGGAACTGCTATATTTCCCAACTGGATTTCAGAAGAAAATTCTATTTTGAGTCCAAATTTCCTACAAGACAAGCTGGGTTCATGTCTGCAGGAGCAAAGCTTAATTCAGCTTGAAAATAATTTGCAGTTATGCATGTTTCTTAATGGGCTTAATAAAATTGACTTTTCCACCAACTAGTTCTATCACAGTGGTGCAAGGAAGACTGGAAGAGTGTTAGGGTGGCCTTAGAAACAGTTCTTACGTTTGAGGGAACTGGCTTTTTTGTGCCTAGCCCCAGCACAGTCTGGGAGTGTTTGACTGACTGAAGTTGGTTAGGGATGCTAGCCACCAGAAGTGCCCTCAAACAGCCCCTCTGCTGGCTTAGAACCACACTGCCACACTAGATGTCCTTAGGATTCTCAGAGTTGGAGTACAAACCTGTAGGCTGACAACAGCCCCAGATACCTTCTGTCTACCCTGATCTTGGAGTCCTTATTTTGAGGCCTGTGTGAGACAGGGGCTGTGTCTTCTAGACTGTGAGCCCACTATTGGGAAGGGACCATCTCTATATGTTGCCAACTTGTACTCCCCAAGCACTTAGTACAGTGCTCTGCACACAGTAAGTGCACAATAAATATGATTGATGGATTGACCTGTTTATACCATATCTTTCCCAGTGCTTAGAACAGTGCTTGACACATAGTATACACTAAAAATAGCACAATTATTGCTGCTAGCACTAAACTCTGGTTAGACTGACCCTCTAGGCTGAAAGCTCCTTGTGGGAAGGGAATGTGCCTAACAACTCAGTTGTCTAACAGGTGCTTAGTAAAGTGTGTTATACATAGTAAGCACTCAAATACATTGATCAGCTTGGAGATTAAAGTTAGTTGTGCTGTAGGCAAATGTATGCCATAATGATGATTATGATTGGAGAAGCCACGTGGCTTAGTGGCAAGAGCACAAGCTTGTGCTTCAGGACATGGATTCTAATCCCGGCTCTGCCACTTGTCTGCTGTGTGACCTTGGGCAAGCCACTTTACCCTGTACCTCAGTGACCTCATCTTAAAATGGGGATTAAGACAGTGAGCCCCACATGGGACAACCTGATAACCTCAAATCTATTCCAGAGCTTAGAACAGTGCTTGGCACATAGTAAGTGCTTAATAACATGGTTATTATAATAATAATAATAATGATGGCATTTATTAAGCACTTACTATGTGCAAAGCACTGCTCTAAGCACTGGGGTATTTACAAGGTGATCAGGTTGTCTCATCTATAATAAAGTAAGAGTTTAGAGGACAGGGGCTGGATCTCGCTTTTATTACACTTCCAAATTCCTAGTACAGTGCTCTGCACCCAGATAATGAATAATCATGATTGAACAAAGTAATGTTTGTTATGCTCTTACTTTGTGCCGGAGAACAGTACTAAGCACTAGGATAGATGCAAAATAATCAGGTCGGAAAGATCATCTGTCCCACATAAGGAACTGATCATTTTTCCCCATTTTTACACATGAAGAAATTGAGGCAGAGAGAGGTTACAAGATTTGTCCAAGGTCAACGAGCAGGCAAGTAGCAAAGCTGGGATTGAATCCAGGTCTGATTCCCAGGCTTGCTATATTTCTGTTAAGACAAATTGTTTGCCCTAATTAATAAATTTAGTGGGTAAAGGGATTATATTTCCTATAAAATTGCTTCCCCCAAAATTCATCTGATCCCTTGCAGGCAGGGATGATGTTTGGGCTGTGAGAGTTCAGGAAAAGCTCCAGTTTCCCGCCAGACCAGAAATGAGGCAGGGTCTCCAGCACCCAGGGCCCTCAGAAATTAGATGTAGAAGGCCTCAGCCACCCCAGAGAAGCACAAGAAAGTTATGGCTTGGACCTTGCTGCCTTCAGCCATACTATACTGCCATAATACACCAGTTAGCAACTCTCCCTTTGAAGACAACTGCAAATTCTACTATTATTAAGATGTAGGAGGAGCACAATCTGGATTTTTTTTTAATTTCTAAAAGCTTTAAAAGTCATAGTAACATGGCCTAGTAAATAGAACACAGGCCTGGGAGTCAGAAAACCAGATTCTAATTCCAGCTCCATCACTTGTCTACTGTGACCTTGGGCAAGTCACAGCTTCTCTGTGCATCAGTTACCTCATCTGTAAAATAGGGATTAAGGCTGTGAGCCCGACTGGATTATTGCATCAGCCTCCTCTCTGATCTCCCATCCTCCTGTCTCTCCCCACTTCAGTCTATACTTCACGCTGCTGCCCAGATCATCTTTGTGCAGAAATGCTCTGGGCATGTTACTCTCCTCCTCAAAAATCTCCAGTGGCTACCAGTCAACCTACACATCTAGCAAAAACTCCTCACTCTCGGCTTCACGGCTCTCCATCACCTTGCCCCCTCCTGCCTCACCTCCCTTCTCTCCTTCTACAGCCCAGCCCGTACCCTCCAATCCTCTGCCACCGCTAACCTCCTCATTGTGCCTCGTTCTCGCCTATCCCGCCGTCGATCCCCAGCCCACATCCACCCCCTGGCCTGGAATGCCCTCCCTCTGCACATCTGCCAAGCTAGCTCTCTTCCTCCCTTCAAAGCCCTACTGAGAGCTCACCTTCTCCAGGAGGCCTTCCCAGACTGATACCCCCTTTTCCTCTCCCCCTCCCCATCCCCCCTGCCCTACCTCTTTCCCCTCCCCACAGCACCTGTATATATGTTTATACAGATTTATTACTCTATTTTACTTGTACATATTTGCTATTCTATTCATTTTGTTACTGATGTGCATCTAGCTTTACTTCTATTTATTCTGATGAATTGACACCTGTCCACATGTTTTGTTTTGTTTTCTGTCTCCCCCTTCTAGACTGTGAGCCCCATTGTTGGGTAGAGACCGTCTCTATATCTTGCCAACTTGCACTTCCCAAGCGCTTAGTACAGTGCTCTGCACACAGTAAGCTCTCAATAAATACAATTGAATGAATGAATGAATGAGGGACAGGGACCGTGTCCAACCTGATTATCTTGTATCTTCCGCAGCACTTAGGACAATGCCTGGCACATAGTAACCACTTAACACCATAAAATAAAATAAATCAATAAATATATTCTTTTGGAATACTTTCATCTCAAGTCATTTTCCCTCCCTATCATGTCACCCATGCACTGTAACCTCCAAAGCACTTGTACATATTTTTATATTTGGTTGCCTTCCCCACCTGAAATTTATTTTAATGTCTGTCTCCCCCTGTAGACTGTTTCTTGCTGACAGGGTTCACATCGACCACTCCATTGTATTTTACTTTCCCAAGTGGTTGGTATAATGCTCTGCACACAATAAGTTCTCCATAAATACCACTGATCAATTAAACGTCTGTCTCCCCATCTAGACTTAAGTTCTTTAAGACCAGAAAACCTGTACACTTAATCTACTCTTCTCTCTCAAGCTCTTAGTACAGTGCTCTGCACCCAGTAATAGCTTAATAAGCACTTCATAGCAGTAGTAGCATTTGAGTGAATTGCACTAAGTACCTCAGAAATGACACACTCCATGCTCACAACTCATGAATGTCCTCTCATATCTTACCTCCCTGATTTCCTATTACAACCCAGTCTACACACTTAATTCCTCTAACAACAACCTAATCACTGTATTTCAATCTCATCTCTCTCTCACCTTGGGCCCATCTTCCTCCTGATTTGGAACTCCCTCCCACTTCATATCCAACAGGACATCTCTCTCTCTCCTCCTTCAAGCCTTATATAACATATCTCCAAGAGGCTTTTTTCAATCAAGCGCTGATTCCTCCTACTCCCTTTTCCTTCTACATTACCCTTGCATTTGGCTTTGTACCTATAAGCACTTGATTTTCACTCCCACAGCACTTATGTACACATATAATTTATTTCATTGTCTGCATCTACCCCTAGACTGCAAACTCCTTGTGGGCAGGAAACATATCTACCAACTCTGTTATACTGTACTCTCCCAAATACTTAATACAGTGCTCTGCACACAGCAAATAATTCTATTGAGCAGAGGATCAGTGGTAGCCTTAGCTGATATTTGCCTTTTCCTTCCTTTTCTCTTCCCCTCTCATTTCAGGGAAACATTTGTATTCCCTTGAAAACAAGAGCAGAAGAGGCGAGGAGGAATTTTGCTCTACCAAAATATAACTGATCCATGCCTCATGCCATTGATGATATGGCAATGCTGGGATGAGCAAACTAAGCTTAGAAAAACTGGGATCAAGCCAGTGGTTGTTCCAGAAAACCTTCAATTTAAGAGAATCTACCAAATGGAGTCCACCTTATCAGCCAATTTTTTTGTTGTTGTTCATATTCCTTCCTAATGTAAAGTTTGATTTTTGGCCAAAGGGTCCATAACAGCTTTAATTGAACAAATATTAGAATGAATTCAGGTTTAATCATAACTGATCTAGAAAGAAGGAATCTTTCCAGAATCACCTTTCCTTGCTAGATAATATTTTCCTGTGGAATGCCAAAGTCAGCAGATTTCCACAAACCCCTGACCACCAAATTTAAGCCTCTCTCTGGCCTGGCAGACTCAACTTTCTTTTCTGTTTCAAGGAAACCTGTTGCACTATTGGCATTTTTACTGCTGGTCTTGCAGATTATGAGCTACCCCAAGCAAAAATTGACCACAGATGGTAGGAAACCCACTTTAATCAATCTCTTGCTGGGTCTCTGGAGCAGTACCTGGCCTGGCCCCAGTTTCATAAGCATATTGTGCCCCTTTCCAGCTTTTATATAACAATCGCATAGGACACTGAGAACTTCATATTGGTGGAGTAAAAAAAAAAAATGGTATCTATTATTTTGCAACTCCTTTCAAAGAAGCAAGCACTCCTAGTTCACTAGTTATTTCATGGGTTCCTCATTTATGCAATGTTGAGAATGTCAAAAGGGTCAAACTCTTTTTTCTTTTAACTGCTAGTCAGTGCCAAAAAGTTATGTTTGCAAGTTATTACATTCTTGCTGCAAACAAGAAAGGAAGGTGGCCAAGTCTGATGGTCAGTGGGGGAGAATTGCAGGATTTGCTGCTTTTCAGGATTTGAGGAAGTCCATCAGGACTCTCCTGGATACTTATCCTCACTCCTCTATCCACATGCTTCACTCCTCTAGAGCCAATCAACTCACTGTGCCTTGTTCTCTTCTCAATACCAACCTTTTACTCAAACTCTCCCCATCTGGCAGGTCACTGCTCTTATCTTCAAGATCCTCCTAAAATTCCATCTCCTCCAAAAGACCTCCTCATTAGCTTCTCCTTTCCCCACCTTATTTCCCCAACTACCACTATATAATCTATGCACTAAAGCCCTTACTCCTTTAGGATTTGTGCTCTCACCTATGCCCTCAAAATCAATGGTACTTATTGAGGGTTTACTCTGTGCATATCACTGTACAATATGAGTTGATAGGCATAATCGCTCTCTCATTCACCCCGCACATCCAATCCATCACCAAAACCTGCAGTTCTCACCTCCACAACATCGCCAAGATCTGCCCTTTCCTCTCCATCCAAACCACCACCTTGTTGGTTCAATCTCTCATCCTATCCCGACTGGATTACTGCATTGGCCTCCTTTCTGATCTCCCATCCTCCTGTCTCTCCCACCTTCAGTCTATACTTCACTCTGCTGCCTGGATTTATCTTTCTACAGAAACCCTCTGGGCACATCATTCCCCTCCTTAAAAATCTCCAGTGGTTGCCTGTCAACTTATGAATCAAGCAAAAACTCCTCACTCTCAGCTTCAAAACTCTCCATCACCTTTCCCCTTCCTACCTCACCTCCCTTCTGTCCCTCTACAGCCCAGCCTGCACTCTCCGCTCCTCTGCCACTAACCTCCTCACTGTGCCTCATCCTCACCTGTTCCGCCATCGACCCCCAGCCCAGGTCCTCCCCCGGCCTCCACACATCTACCAAACTAGCTCTCTTCCTCCCTTCAAAGCCCTACTGAGAGCTCACCTCCTCCAGGAGGCCCTCTCAGTCTGAGCCTCCACTCATCCCCTGCTCCTCCTCCCTTCCGCATGGCCCTCTTTCCCCTCCCCACAGCACTTGTGTATATTTGTACACATTTATTACTCTATTTTAATGATATATATATATATATATATATAATTCTATTTATCTATTTTGATGGTATTGACACCTGTCTACTTGTTTTGTTTTCTGTCCCCCCCGCCCCCCATAGACAGTGAGCATATTGTTGGGTAGGGACTGTCTGTTTTCAAATTGTACTTTCCAAGCACTTAGTACAGTGCTCTGCACACAGTAAGCACTCAATAAATACAATTGAATGAATGAATGCCAACAAGGGGCTTACAGACTAGCAGAAGAGACAGACAAACTGTTGTTTCCTCCTACCTCCTCCAATAGATTAGCCAGATAGATTACAAACTTCTTCTGGGCAGGAGTCAGCTAGCTAATGTATGCTCCCAAGTGTTTACTGCAGTGCTCTGTACAGAATACGTGTTCAATAAATACCACTGAATGACTGATTCCTGGGTGCCCTGGCTAAAGGATTGTTTGGATGAGCTGAGCCAGGAATAAATTCAGTTTGGTAGCTAAAGGTTATATCCCTTAGCACTAAGGAAATCTCAATCAATCAATCAATCAATCGTATTTATTGAGCGCTTACTATGTGCAGAGCACTGTACTAAGCGCTTGGGAAGTACAAATTGGCATCACATAGAGACAGTCCCTACCCAACAGTGGGCTCACAGTCTAAAAGGGGGAGACAGAGAACAGAACCAAACATACCAACAAAATAAAATAAGTAGGATAGAAATGTACAAGTAAAATAAATAGAGTAATAAATATGTACAACCATATATACATATATACAGGTGCTGTGGGGAAGGGAAGGAGGTAAGACGGGGGGATGGAGAGGGGGACGAGGGGGAGAGGAAAGAAGGGGCTCAGTCTGGGAAGGCCTCCTGGAGGAGGTGAGCTCTCAGCAGGGCCTTGAAGGGAGGAAGAGAGCTAGCTTGGCGGATGGGCAGAGGGAGGGCATTCCAGGCCCGGGGGATGACGTGGGCCGGGGGGTCGATGGCGGGACAGGCGAGAATGAGGTACAGTGAGGAGATTAGCGGTGGAGGAGCGGAGGGTGCGGGCTGGGCAGTAGAAGGAGAGAAGGGAGGTGAGGTAGGAGGGGGCGAGGTGATGGACAGCCTTGAAGCCCAGGGTGAGGAGTTTCTGCCTGATGCGCAGATTGATCGGTAGCCATTGGAGGTTTTTGAGGAGGGGAGTAATATGTCCAGAGCGTTTCTGGACAAAGATAATCCGGGTAGCAGCATGAAGTATGGATTGAAGTGGAGAGAGACACGAGGATGGGAGATCAGAGAGAAGGCTAGTGCAGTAGTCCAGACGGGATAGGATGAGAGCTTGAATTAGCAGGGTAGCGGTTTGGATGGAGAGGAAAGGGCGGATCTTGGCAATGTTGCGGAGCTGAGACCGGCAGGTTTTGGTGACGGCTTGGATGTGAGGGGTGAATGAGAGAGCGGAGTCGAGGATGACACCAAGGTTGCGGGCTTGTGAGACGGGAAGGATGGTAGTGCCGTCAACAGAGATGGGAAAGTCAGGGAGAGGACAAGGTTTGGGAGGGAAGACAAGGAGCTCAGTCTTCGACATGTTGAGCTTTAGGTGGCGGGCGGACATCCAGATGGAGATGTCCTGAAGGCAGGAGGAGATGCGAGCCTGGAGGGAGGGGGAGAGAGCAGGGGCAGAGATGTAGATCTGGGTGTCATCAGCGTAGAGATGACAGTTGAAGCCGTGGGAGCGAATGAGGTCACCAAGGGAGTGAGTGTATATTGAGAACAGAAGGGGACCAAGCACTGAACCTTGGGGAACCCCCACAGTAAGAGGATGGGAGGGGGAGGAGGAGCCTGCAAAAGAGACTGAGAAAGAACGACCGGAGAGATAAGAGGAGAACCAGGAGAGGACGGAGTCTGTGAAGCCAAGGTCAGATAACGTGTGGAGGAGAAGGGGGTGGTCCACAGTGTCAAAGGCAGCTGAGAGGTCGAGGAAGATTAGGACAGAGTATGAGCCATTGGATTTGGCAAGCAGGAGGTCATTGGTGACCTTTGAGAGCGCAGTTTCCGTGGAATGAAGGGGACGGAAGCCAGACTGGAGGGGGTCGAGGAGAGAGTTGTTGTTGAGGAATTCTAGGCAGCGCGGGTAGACAACTCGTTCAAGGAGTTTGGAAAGGAATGGTAGGAGGGATATGGGACGATAACTAGAAGGCGAGGTGGGGTCAAGAGAGGTTTTTTTTAGGATGGGAGAGACATGGGCATGTTTGAAGGCAGAGGGGAAGGAACCAGTGGAGAGTGAGCAGTTGAAGATGGAAGTTAAGGAGGGGAGAAGGGATGGAGCGAGAGATTTCATAAGATGAGAGGGAATGGGGTCAGAAGCACAGGTGGCCGGAGTAGCACTTGAGAGGAGGGAGGAGAGTTCCTCTGAGGATACCGCTGGGAAGGATGGGAGAGTAGCAGAGAGTGTTGAGGGCCGGGGGGTTGGAGAAAGGGGGGAAGAGACTTTGGGGAGGTTGGACCTGATGGATTTAATTTTGTTAATGAAGTAGGAGGCCAGATTGTTGGGGGTGAGGGAAGGAGGAGGGGGAGGAACCGGGGGCCTGAGAAGGGAGTTGAATGTACAGAAGAGCTGGCGGGGGTGATGGGCATGGGTGTCAATAAGGGAGGAAAAATAGTTTTGTCTGGCAGAAGAGAGGGCTGAGTTAAGGCAGGAAAGGATAAACTTGAAGTGAACGAGGTTGGCATGGTGTTTAGACTTTCGCCAGCAGCGTTCGGCAGCTCGAGCATAAGAGCGAAGGAGGCGGACAGTGTCAGTGATCCAGGGCTGTGGGTTAGTGGTGCGAGAGCGGCGAAGGGAAAGGGGAGCGAGCGAGTCTAGCTGAGTAGAAAGGGTAGAGTTGAGAGCAGTAATCTCATCATCAAGACTGGGTAGAGAGGAGTGGGCGGCGAGGTGGGGTGTGAGGCGCTCCGAAAGATGGGTGGGGTCCAGAGAGCGGAGATCTCTGTGAGGGAGTAATACGGATTTACAGGGGAAAGGAGTGGGAGTGAGGAGGCATCTCCTGACAAATCTTTTTTTATACTCTACTCCTAGGACTATGCAGCCGTCGTTGAGCAGGAATTGTCTCTTTCTTGCTGAATTGTACTTTCCAAGTGCTTAGTACAGTGCTCTGCACACAGTAAGTGCTCAATAAATACCACTGAATGAATGAATTAGCTCCTTCAGGAACTCAAAAGCAGAGAGTCAGAAGTCAGGAAAGAAAGGGATTACAAAGATATGAGTCAATAGGAGCCTGCTTGTATTCTCCATTAGAATGGTAGGTCCTTGAGGGCAGGGATCAGATTAATACCTCTTTTGTATGCTATCCAAGTGCTAAGTGCAGTGGAATCACAATACTACTGTTGAAGACTTTGTCCACATTGATCAAAGTGATCACATGCCTCCACTGGGAAGGTTAATGTTAGGCTGTGCACACCTCAATAATTGTGGTATTTGTTGAGTACATATTATTTCCCAAAACTGTACTAAGTGCTGGGGTAGATATAAGATAACCAAATTGGACACAGTCCCTGTCCCACATGAGGCTCACAGTCTATGTATTTGTTAAGTGCTTACTATGTGCCAGGCACTGTAGTAATAATAATGATAATGATGGCATTTGTTAAGCACTTACTATGTGCAAAGTGCTGTTCTAAGCACTGGGATGGATACAAGCAAATCGGGTTGAACACAGTCCTTTGTCCCACAGGGTTCACAGTCTCAATCCCCGTTTTACAGGTGAGGTAACTGAGGCACAGAGAAGTGAAGTGACTTGCCCAAGGTCACACAGCAGCCATGTGGCAGAGCTGGGATAAGAACCCATGACCTTCTGACTCCCAGGCCTGTGCCAAGGCTTAGAGGGAGAACAGGTATTGAATTCCCATTTTACAAAAGAGGGAACTGAGTGCCAGAGAAGTGAAGTCACTTGCCCAAAGCCACACAGCAGAAAAATCACAGAGCCGGGATTAGAATACAGGTTCTCTAACTCCCAGGCACCATGTGAGGTTTAGAACAGTGTTTGGAACATAGTAAGCATTTAACAAATACTATTATTAGAAAGGAAAACAAACCTGCTGTCCCTACCAATGCCCCTCTGGAACACTAGGAACCATACAGAGGTGCTGCAGACTCCTACAGGTGATAGAAGCAGGTATAGGGTTATATCCTGTTGTAGGATGGTGAAGTCAAAATTTCTAGGATGGGTCCAAAGCTTTAGCTCTCTTAGCAAGGGATTGGTTCTTATGTTCTCACCGGGATTTCCTGGTAGAGGGTAAGGATGGTGGGGAAGCTGCTCAAAGCCAAGTAATAATAATAATAATAATGTTATTTATTAAGCACTTACTATGTGCCAAGCACTGTTCTAAGCACTAGGGTAGATACAAGGTAATCAGATTGTCCCACACAGGCTCACAGTCTTAATCCTCATTTTACAGATGAAGTAACTGAGGCACAGAGAAGTAAAATGACTTGTCCAAAGTCACACAGCTGACAAGTATGAGTCAGGATTAGAACTCATAACCTCTGTGTGACTGGAAACACTTGCACAGGTATCTGTCTTGCTTCCAACTATGCAGGGATATTGGAGAAGCAGTATGACAGTGGATAGAGCACAGGCCTGGGAGTCAGAAGGACCTGGTTTCTAATCCTGACTCTGCCATGTGTCTACTGTGTGACCTTAGGCAATTTACTTCACTTCTCTGGGCCTCAGTTATCTCATCTGGAATACAGGGATTAAGGCTGTGAGCCTTATGTGAGAGGGACCACGTCCAACCTAATTATATTGTATGTACCCCAACACTTCGTACAGTGCCTGGCACATAGTAAGCATTTAAATAACACAATTATTATTATAATTGTTTTTCACAATCTTCAGAGCTTTAGAGATGTAAAAACATTAGTCCTGGAGAAAAGTTCCTGAAGACACACTCCATACTGTAGGCATGAACAAGCTGGAGCCATAATTCTTCTCCATTTAATTTAGTCCATCTAGTCAAAAATAGAAATTCCTGCCAGAAATTCCACTTTGCTTTTGGGCTGTCTACCTGGATCAAATTAAGCAGATCAATTGCCAGATGTCCATGTCATTTTGTTCTCTGGGTTCTCAGCCAGAAAAGACCCTTACCATTTGCAGGACAATTAGATAAGCATGGGTTGAGAGGATAACTGGCTTTGCCTAGGACAGATGAGAACAAAAAACTCGGAGATACAAAAAGACTGAAAGGAGAAGCTATTTAATGATAATGTTGAGTGCTTGCTGTGTGCACAGCACTGTACTGATTAGTTGGGCATGTTCAATATGACAGTTTGTAAATACTATTTCTTACTTCAAAGAGTTTACAATCTAGTAAGTCTTAACTTGTACTGTGCTGACCAAGGGCTACATTACTCTTCAAACTTAGTAAGAGAGTTTGCCTGTGTTCACTAGGGCCATTTAGACTTTCAGCATTTCTATTTCTCCTATTTGCATTTAATTATTTTTAAATATTTATTGAATTGAGAAAATGATGGCTTCTCAGTGGTGTAATTATTGCAGAGTGATGGGGGCTATTACTCCAAATGATGTTTGGAGAGGATAATGCCCTCCCCATTCATTACAAATGATAGAAATCTTAGGAATTTATTCACAGTAGTGTGGATATTGAGATGTAACTGAAAACTCCAGTCTCAACCCTATCTCAATTGGCCAGCTTTAAAAGTCTTGATTTTGACCTTGGAAGGAGGCAAAAGTTGAAACAAGCAAGGCACATTCTATAGTAGAGGTCCACAGAGAATGACTGGCACACAGCTGTTCTATGTTGAGAAGAATACCCTTGATTGAAAAACACAGAAGTTAGAAAACATTTCTATGCCTCTTGTTTAAAGTTGAAGTAAAACAAGATCTCAGAGTATGCCATGGACACAGGAAGCAACAGACCAGCTTGGAAAAATACCCAAGCAGTCAGTGGTATTTAATAATTGTGGTATTTGTTAAGTACTTACTATGTGCTATGCACTGTACTAAGCGCTGGGGTAGCTACAAGGTGATTGGATTGGTCCCAGTCCCAGTCCCACAAAGGGCTCAGTCATATATCCCCTCCTTGCAAATGAGGTGACTAAGGCAAAGAGATGTGAAGTGACTTGCCCAAGGTCACCAACCAGGCAAGTGGTGGACCTGGGATTAATAATAATAATTATGGTATTTGTTAAGCATTATATGCCACACAGTGTTCTAAGCGCTGGGATAGGTACAAGGTGATCAGGTTGTCCCAAATTGGGCTAACAGCCTCAATCCCCATTTTATAGATGAGGCAACTGAGGCACAGAGAAGTGCAGTGACTTGCCCAAGGTCACACAGCAGACAAGTAGCAGAGGCAGGATTAGAACCCACAACCTCTGACTCCTAAGCCCATGCTCTTGCCACTAGGCCATGATTAGAACTCAGGTTCTGACTCCTAGGCCCCTGCTCTATTCACTAGGCCAAACTGCTTATAAAGTGCTTACTGTATGCAAAACACTGTATTTAGTGCTTGGGAGAGTACAATACAACAAAGTTGATCGACACAATCTCTGCCCATAATGTGTTTACAGGCTAGAAGGGGATATAAATAAGTTACAGGTATGTGCAGAAATGATGTCGGGCTAGGGAGGGGTGAACAATATGGTCCTTGGTTTCACTGACCTGTCCCATTTTCACAAGAAGCCTGCTACCTTAAAGAGAAGTAGAAAAAGGAACCCTTCACTAATCCAGACTAATAATAGCATTAGTTATAACTATGTGCCAAGCACTGGACTAAATACTGGGATAAATGTAAGATAAGAAGGCAGGACACAGTCTTTGTCCCCCATGGGTTTCACAGGCCTAAGGGCAAGGAAAAACCGGTAGGGATCATCCCATTTTTGCAGATGAAGAAACAGGCACAGAGAATTTGAAGTGACATGCCCAAAGTCACCCAGTAGGCAAATGCCAGAGCCATGATTAGAACCCAGTTGTCCTGACTCCCAGGCCCATGCTCTTTCCAGTTGGCTATACTGGGAAGTCCAGCCAAAATCCAAGAGAGAACTCAACCTGAAACTTTTGAAGAGCAATACATTTCTGATTAAACTTGTCTAATGATATTTTACTTGGAGATAGAACTGGAAGATACAAAAAGGAAGTTTAAAAAGGATATTTGAAGCCATACCACTCAAAAATAGAGCAGCCACCCTCATATCTCTGGCTTACCTGCCCATTAGCTTAAATCCTTGATAAAGAGATTCTTCCCATGTGGGCAGGGAAAGTGTCTGCCAACTTGGACATATTGAACTCTTCCAAGTGCTTAATACAGTGCTTTATACATAGTAAGAATATAATAAATACTACTGATGATGGAGCCAGAGAAAGGCAGCCTCTTTCTTAAAGACACTTTCTGAATCAGGAAAGAAAAGAAAAAAAAAAAAAGCTTGCCCCTTCCCAAGCGAACTCAGAGTTTATTTTCATCCACGGCAATCCTTTTACTGCTGCCAAAAGTTAGTCCTTTTTGCTTCCTGGGTAATGTAGTTTCTCCTTTATTCTCTGCCATTTCCTTGCAAATTTTCAACAGAACCTCTGATTGGATGTTTCAAAACTACACAGTTCTCAGTAAATGTAGAACTTAATACAGCATAGCCAAGAGGTGACAGAAGCATTGTCATAAGTAGGTCAGATCAATGGCACATGTAATCATTCATTCAAGCATATTTGAGCACTTACTATGTGCAGAGCAGTTTACTAGCCCCCTTCTAGACTATGAGCCCGTTGTTGGGTAGGGACCATCTCTGTATGTTGCTAACTTGTACTTCACAAATGCTTAGTACAGTGCTCTGCACACAGTAAGCACTCAATAAATACAATTCAATAAATAAATGAACTAAGTATTTGGAAGTTCAAAGCAACAATAAACAGACAATTCCCTTCCCACAACAAGCTTACAATCTAGAGAGGGGAGACAGACATCAATATAAATACAATACAGATATGCATGAAAGGGCTGTTGGGCTAAGGGGCGGGGGTGAGAAGAAAGGGAGTAAATTGGGGTGATGCAGAGGGGAGTCAGAGAAGGTGAGAGCAAGTCTGGGAAGACCTCTTGGAGGAGATGTGCCTTCAGTAAGGCTTTGAAGGTGTGGAAGAGTAATTGTCTGTAGGATTTGAGAAGCAAGGGCATTCCAGGCCAGAGGCAGGATGTGGGCCAGGGGTTGACAGTGAGACAGGTGAGACTGGAGCACAGTGAGAAGGTTAGCATATTAGAGGAGCAAGATGTGCGGGCTTGATTGTAGAAGAATAGCATGGTGAGGTGGGGGGGGGTCCAGGTGGTGGAGTACTTTAAAGTCAATGGTGAGGAGTTTTTGTTTGATACAGCTGTGGATGGGTAACTATTGGAGTTTTTTAAGGAGCAAGGTGATATGTCCTGAGAGTTTTTGTAGAAAAACAACCCAGGCAGCAGAATGAAAGATGGACTGGAGCAGAGAGACACAAGAGGCTGAGAGGTCAGCAAGGAGGCTGATGCAGTAATCCATGCTGGATAGGATGAGTGATTGTATTAATGAGGTAGCAGTTTTGATGGAGAGAAAAGGGTGGACATTAGTGACGTTGTGAGATCGACAGGATCTAGTAATGTATTGAATATGTAGGATGAATGAGAGAGAGGACTCAAGGATAATGCCAAGGTTACGTACTTTTGAGAACAGAAAGATGGTGGTGCCATCTACAGTGGTGGGAAAGTCAAGGGGAGGACAGGGTTTGGGTGGAAAGATAAGGAGTTGTGTAATCCAGTTAACAGCATGATTGGAGGAGCCACACAATGGCTGTCCTCCCTTCCATCCATCCTAAGGTTTGGGGACAGATTGCAAATTTACATTCCTTCTATTTTCCGATTATGGACTGCTTGTTCATGAATGGGAAATAGAGTCAAAAGGACCTATTCTAATCCCAGCTCTGCCACTTGCCTGCTGTGTGACTTTGGGCAAGTCATTTAACTTTTCCATGCCTCAGTTACCTCAACTATAAAGTGGGATTAAATTCTCCTCCCTCCAATATAGAGTGTGAGCCCCATGTGGGACAGGGACTAAGTTCAGCCTGGTTAACTTATAGCTACCCCAGAGCTTAGTACAGTGCCTAAAACAAAGTCAGCACCTAACAAGTGCCATAAAAAAAGGATACCAAGAACAAGAAGAATATGGCAAATGGCTGATGGGAGTTAGGGAGGAAAGAACGCTTATGGGCATTTTGAGTCCCTTCTACAGATCCAGGAAGAGTACAGAACAGGGAAATACATGTCTCTGCCTGATGTGATATCACCACATCATCATCCAATCACAGTGACCCAATCACTTCTGTACAGCATGCTTCCTGATAAATCTGACTCTCTCAGGAATAATGCTTTGTAGGTCTGTTCTTGTCTGCCTGGTTTTCCTGACCAAAACTGTAAGTATTTACTAGATGCAGTCACTGAATCATGCATTTCTTCTGTTCTCTGAAGGAATAATAAAAAGCTGCCTCTTCGATTACTCCATGCTTGCTCATCACCCACTAAATTCACTACAGCAGAATGATTCCTTGCCAGTAAACTCCCAGCCTCAGGCTGAGGAAGGATTTAGAGAAAAATACTCATCTCCAGTCTTGGATTTGAGGGAGGCTCTAAACTCCGAGGAGGGAATTGTGGTAGTAATGGCATTTATTAGACACTTACTATATGCAGAAAACTGTATTAAGTGCTAAGAGATAATACAAAGATGGGAATTAGACATGGTCTTTTCCCTCAGGAGGTCTGTATTCTAAATGTAAAGTCTCCCAGATTGAGACAGTTCACATGAGTCCTTTCACGGTCAGTTGCATGCTTAGCTTCCATCTTTAGATTGTCTTTTTCTCACTTCCACAATTATGTAATTCTTGATTTAAGAAAAAAAAAAACACTTAAGGAAATGACTGCAGCAATATGCCAGTATTGGTGACAAAGTAAAATGCAGTCTCAAACAAGTTTATCATCTCAAGCTAAAAAAAAAAAAAATCATGCAAGGATATGAAACCAATACCACAACCTCTTAATCCTTAACATAATTTGTAGCTGAGAAGATAGGCATCCTGAAGAGAAACTGTACAACCATGTGGGGAGAGTTTTATCATAGCTGTCAAAAAAAACCTGAGATATTCCCTGCCTCTTCTCCTGCCCTCCTTTATAGCAGCCACTGGTCATTTAACAGCACCATTAAATTTGCTGTGAAATAGATATGTTTAAACCCAAACTGTTTTTGGACAAGTATTGCAGTTGTTCAATTTCTCTGTCCACTTTCTGGTATCTACTCTTCATTTCAAATATTTTTTGTACCAGGAAGATTCAGGTATCTCATTTTTAGGGAGGGTACTTACTAAAACAAGATCCATAAAAAAAAATAGCTAGATTTGCCATCTCTTGAAGCATTGCAGGATCATTTTGGGCAGTGATTGCGGCAATTCTACTGAATTCTCCCAAGCCTGAATACAGTGCTCTGCACAGTAGGAGCTAAATAAATACTATTGATTATGTATTCCTTCCCGAGGAAGGAGTTTGAAAGAGAGAATGCTTTCCTGGATCCAAACCATCCATTTCCCCCTATTATGTTTCTTCTTCCATCTCACTTCTGTTTATAGCACTGAATCTCCTTTTTAGAAATTACATCTATGATAAGAGTAAAAACCTTGCTTTGGGCACTCATCAGACAAATTAGATTTAAAGTTAAAGCACTTGGGATTGTTGCTGAGTAAGTTCTTCCAGTATACTGCACAGACCCACTCTGCAAAATTGCCTGCTGGCCTCCTCTTTGGCCCAGAAACATTGGCGGTTTGATAGCCACTGGCATTGATCTGGCGGGGGAGGGGGGAACAGAATGAAGAACTTTAGGTGCTCAAGCCAACACAATCCACAACCTGCAAGCAAGGTGGCTAAGAAAAAAATGGCTTATTAAATTATATGTTGATGCTCATGTGAGAAGGGGTCATTACTGAGGAAAAATGGAACTTCAGTTACAGCCCAAATCCTTTTGGACCAATTCTCTGGGTGTGTTAAAAATGTGCCATGTGAGGTATAATTGCAGGATCATGGTGGAGAACTCTAGAACAGTTTGATCACCAGAACTGGAGTAGAAACAGAGGAAAGGAACCAAATTTCAGAGGAAGGGGATGCTGGACATAGTCTTGAATACAAACAAAAGCCCTCCAACAAATATAAAAATCCAAAATAATTAACAAGATACCTCTGAGCAGAAAGACATACAGTTTCTGAGCCACCCTAAAGCAAACTCCTTGTAGAATATCCAAGAGGTAAGCCCCACACGCACCACTGAAAAAATGAAGACATTACACTACACTTACATGGCAGGGAAGATAAGCGAGTAGACAGTTACATACCAGCAGCCGAGACAGAGAAGAGTTGGAACACCACTACAGCATACGAGAAGAGTGGAGTCGACATTAGCAGAGGGTCAAACAGGTGCAGGTGAAGGAGTTTGGTTTCCGGCAAGTCTAGACAGCTGGGAGAAGAAAGAAAGTCATCACTAGACTGCAGCCCAACTTGTCCCTGAGGTTTATCAATCAATCAGTGGTATTTATTGAGCACTTACTGTGGATAAAGCACTGTTTAGCACTTGAAGGGCTCCGCCAACACCTTCAATCAACTGGCTCTGCACGTAGCCACGAGGAACCTTTATAGCGTTCTGATGGAGATTGCCTGCAGGTGGGACTCTGACTGGAGCTGAATGTTTTAACCCTTGGTGCTATTTCTAGGTTGAGGTCCCTGACTGCATGAAATTAAGGTCTGGGACTCAGATTGACTTTCTCTCACATGTTTCTCAATCACAGTCCTCCTCATCTTTAGTATTTTCAGAGGCAAAAGCTGAAATTTCTCCACTTGAAATATTCCACTGCTCCCTGGCTCTGAAATAGGTGGAAGACAGTTCATAGTTATATAGAGCTTTGAAATACCAACTTAACCAGCTAAACAGATCCTTCCCTGCCTTTGGTCAGAATTGGGTGGGTATCCAGTAGCCGAGGAAAAGGTGTACACACACATAGGCCCACAGGTGAGTGGGGGGAAGGGGGACACCCCAAAACAAGATGAGACCAGCTGGAGGGTGGGTGTAGGATTAGGGAGAGAATTAGACTGTTATGAACCACTCCTCCCACACAGAAGGTTAACAATAAATAGGGAAACAGCAAGGCCTAATGGAAAGAGGATGGGCCTGGGAGTTAGAGGTCTTGGGTTCTAATCCTAACTCCACCATATACCTGCTGTGTGACCTTAGATAAGCCACTTCCTTTTTCTGTGCTTCAGTTCCCTCATCAGCAAAATGGGGATTCAATCCTTTTCTCCCTCCTACTTAGATTGTGAGCCTCATGTGGGACTTGATCTTGTGTCTACCCCAGAGTTTAGTAGAGTGCTTGGCACATAGTAAGTGCTTAACAAATACCACTATTATTATTTTCACCCAGTGATGATGAAATCTCCCATTGAAAGCCATGAAGGAGCAACAGGTCTGAGATGTCAGGGTAGAGAACCCACAAGAAGGAATGGATTATAGTAATTGTAGTTTGCACATCTCTGCTCACTCTTTCATCCAGCAGTTAGAAGAGTGCCCAGCACTTAGAACAGTGCTTTGCACATAGTAAGTGATTAATAAATGCCATCATTATTATTATTATCATTATCCTTACTATTCATGTTCCACACAATCCATGTTCCAGCTGGGGCCCGGAATGCACTGGACAAATAGGTGAACAAAGGAGTACACATTGCGAGGGCCACAAAAACTTTTTTTTTCCATTTGTTTGTATTTTGTTCTTTTGTACAGGACCCATTTACAGCCCAAGTGCTAATGCTGGCCAGAGGGTCATGGAGGCCAGTGTGGTTTAGCTATAATTCTATTTATTCTGATGGTTTTGACACCTGTCTACATGTTTTGTTTTGTTGTCTGTCTCCCGCTTCTAGACTATGAGCCCGTTGTTGTGTAGGAATTGTCTCTATCTGTTGCCGACTTGTACTTTCCAAGTGCTTAGTACAGTGCTCTGAACACAGTAAGCACTCAATAAATACAATTGATTGAATGAATGAATTTTGCTATTTTTCTGGATTCTAGATAGGTCCAGTTGATGTCACTAAACACCTTACGTGGTTTTGTGGTCAGGAATCTTCATGAATTATTGCATAACTCTTACAATAATAATGGTATCTACTAAGTGCTTACTATGTGCCAAGCACTATATTAAGCACTTGGGTAGGAACAAGGTAATCAGGTCAGACCAAGTCCATGCCCCAAATGGGGCTCACATATAAAGAAGAGAGAGGGTAGCCATTTAATCCCCATTTTACTGATGAGGAAATTGAGACACAGAGAAGTAAAATGACTTAGCCAAGGTCACAAACAGCAGGCAAGTGGCACAGTAAGCTTTCAGGTGTCCCAGTTCCCCATGATTTGCCCTTTCCACTTGACTAACAGGGGAAATACCTTTGAATGACTCTGCCCTTATTAATTATACCATTCTAGGTCACCATCAATAGGAATTGAAATGCACACAGAATCAGGCTTTGGGGACCCCACTAACAAATACCCTTTGGCTAGGTCTGCCCCAGGAACTTGAGTCACTACATAAACCTAATTCACAGCTTGGGAGCATTAAAGGCTTTTCCAACTACTAACTAGGCCCCCTCTGCCAATTGAACCTTGGGTGGGCACAAGTTCCCGGCAGGGTGGAGCGTAATTAAGGGTTCAAGTCCAGAGCTGCCAGTAGAAGGATACTGTAGCTGTACATTGGCCCAGCCTTCTAGGTAAAGGACAAAATCACGTGGAGCACTTCTAATAGCTCTCCATTGTTTCTGAGGCCAAATCAAACTTCCATCAACTCCCAGGCTCTCATCACTGGCTCCCTTTTACCTGCTGGCTCATTTCTAGCCCCATCCAATCAATCATTAATAATATTGCTTACATGCTTATAATCTGCAAAGCACTATGCTACATACTGAGGAGACTACATGAATATTGATTGATACTATCCCTAGTCCATATAGTAATGATAATAATTGTGGTATTTGTTAAGTGCTTGATATGTACCAAGCACTATACTAAGCACTAGAATAGGTAGAAGATAATAAGGGTAGACACACTCGCTATCCTAAACAGGACTCACAATCCTTAATAGGAAAGAACATGAGTATTGGATATTCATTTTACAGATGCAGTAACTGAAGCACAAAGAAGTAAAGTGACTTGCCCAAGGCCACACAACAGGCAAGTGGCAGAGCCAAGATTAAAACCCAGGTGCCCTGACTCCCATTCACATGCTCTTTCCACTGGACAGCTGTTTCTCCATAGGAGCTAAAAAAGAGAGAACAGGCACCACTAGGAAAGATTTTTTTTTTAAAAAAGAGGTAAAATAAACAAATCACCCTCAACAACAGTAACAATAGCAGCTGATTACTAGTTAAGTGGAGGAGGATTAACATGTCAGAAATAATAATAAAGTTAACTGTCCTCTCACTGACCCTTGTTCCCAACTCTCCCATAGCCAAACCACTCTTCACACCTTTCTTCCTTCCTGAAACTCAGCTTCACTTCACCAAATCCTCCTTCTCCTTTAAAGTACCTTTAAAATATTTACCTCTTCCAGAAGCCATTTCCCCATAAATCTCCTCTCCCTTACCACCACTCTATGGAACAACTCATAGAGTTGTTCTTTTTTTGTTTTATATACTTTCTATTATCGATACCTACTCTATAGCACTGAACTCTGGGATATTCATCAGGTGATGTCAACTGTCTCCCTTGCATTTCATAGGTAACTCGAAGGCAGGGGTTTTCATTATGTTCCTCAAGTTCCGGATACACCATTCTGCACGTTGCCTATAAATAGAGCCAAAGCTGGACTCCTAATTATTAGTTGTTTTCCACCTCACCCTCCTCCTGGGTATTCAGGTGTAACTGATAGTTTTGCCCTGTGTTACATTGTTGCATTTGTTATTTATAGCAGTATTAGTCATAACAGCATTTATTAAGCACTTACTAACTACAGTGTACTGTAGTAAGTACTTGGAGAGAAAAAACAATCAATCAAGGGTATTTATTGAGCACTTAATGTTGCAGAGCATTGTATAAGTGAAAATTCCCTGCTCACAAGGAGTTTGTACTCTAATAGAGGGGGGAGACATAAAAGTACATAATAATCAAAATAAATAATTATATGTACAGTTGATAAGTGCAAATACATAAATGATGAGTATGGGTATGAGTAAATACATAAATGCTAGTGATATCTGATGCGCTTCTCTAATTTGGGATGTGAACTGAGAGCTCCTTGCAGGCAAGGAACATGTCTATTAACTCTTGTATTGTACTTTTCCAAGCACTTAGTACAGTACTCTGTGCAGAATAAGCACTCTATAAAACCACTGGTTGTTTGATTGGAAGGTTTGTTGGAGGAGGTGGGCTTTTGGAGTGGCTTTGAATACAGGAAGGACTCTGGTTGGAATGACTTTTGTTTTCATTTCTATCTTTTGCTGTCAAGATCTGTCCAAAGTCTGACTTCGTCACCCTCCCAATTTCACATGTCTAATTCCTATCCATGTATTCCCCACACTTAGTAGAGTGCTCTGCACACAATAAGCCCTTAATAAATACTGTTACTAGTACTATGGTATAGATATGGTACAGATTCCTAAATATCCGATATGTGAATTTTTAGCACTATGTCTCACTCCATAGCCACATGGCCTACTGGAAAGAGCATGTCCCTGGGAGACAGAGGACCTGGATTCTAATCCCTATTTTGCCACTTGCCTACTGTGTGACCTTGGATAAGTCACTTAACTTATCTGTTCCTCAGTTTCTTCATTTGTAAAATGGAGATTAAGTATCTCTTTTTCCTCACCTTTAGATGTGTGCCCCATGTTGGAAAGTAACTGGATATGATCTGTTCCCAGTAGTGCTTAAAATATCACCATTATTATTATTATCATCATTATATCTCTATAGCTACCGCCAAGTTCTCCAGTTTATAAAGGGCCCCAAAGACAGACAGACCAGGGAAGAGAACACAGAGGCACTAGAGTAAATACAGGGGGAAGGGAAGCAGCAGGGGATGCCTCAGAAAAATGCTCTAGGATCTCCCAAATTTAGTGTATTTCCTCAAAACATCACAATAGATGGCATAATATTATAATGCACACCCAGTGTAGCACATAACATCATATTAGTTGTGTACTCTCAAACACTCATAGCACATGTAAGTGTACATGAACTATTACTTAGCACCAACTCTTGTACTCCACATATTATCCACATAAGAAGCAGCATGGCTCAGTGAAAAGAGCATGGGCTTAGGAGTCAGAGGTCATGGCTTCACATCCCAGCTCTGCCACTTGTCAGCTGTGTGACTTTGGGCAAGTCACTTCACTTCTCTGGGCCTCTATTACCTCATCTGTAAAATGTGGATTAAAACTGTGAGCCCCATGTGGGCCAACCTGATCACCTTTATCCTCCCCAGCACTTAGAAGAGTGCTTGGCAGTAGTAAGCACTTAACAAACAAATGCTATCATTATTATTATATTCTCCTTCCTCCTATCTTTAAATTATTTTAGTGTCTTGTTCTTTCCCCAATGAGGCCATAACCCTACTGAGGGCAGGGATCATGTTGACTAACTTAGAACAATGCTTTGCACATAGTAAGCACTTAACAAATACCATTTAAAAAATCACAAAAGTACTTTGTACAGATTCTGGACAAAAGAAGGCACTCAATAAATTCTACTGCTAGATTGATTGGTTTCCTGAAGGCCTTCGGTAGTGGGAATGACAAATCAATATAATAGTGGCATTTACTGAGCAGTTGCTATGTGCATGACCAAAAGGAGGAATGGTGTGAGTGAAGAGCATCAATATATTATGGAATGAGCAGAAAGGCCCAAATTTGGGCCTTATTTTGGCCCTGTTTCTGGAGTTTTAGCATCTTGTATTCAATGAGGTTAATTATTGTAACTTTTAACAACTTACACTGACTATCAGCCCTCTAAATGTAGTTAACCATTAGACTCTAAGGTCCCTGAGGGCAAGGATCTTATTTTAAATGTTTGTGTATGCCCCTTGAGCACCTGAGCTCTTCAGATAGTATGCCAGGGGATGATGTTGATGATGAAGGTGGTGATTTTAATACTGCTGTGGAAACTACCCATTGTTGCATACAGGTCTTTCCTCTGGTATTTGTTGACATTCATTTACACAGCTAGTTTCTTCAGTGGTGCTATCTTAGTGCTTCCATACTTCTTCCCTGTAGATTTTTCTTTTCAATTAATCATTTTGTTCACGTTTCTTCCTCATGGTAAAAGAACTGTACTGATAGCATGCATGGTCTGAGTGGGCTATGTCTAAGGAAGGATCCTGATCTCAAAGCTGACCGAGAGGATTGCCCAATCTGTCAGCAAACTTCTAGACTCAGAGGGAAGAAAGGAATTTAACTGTTGTTTTCTGCCTACTTCCTATCAAAGAATATCCATATCAGACAAACACCACCAGAGTTTATGCTACAAAGTTTCTAATCTGCTTTAGTAGGTCACTATGAATGCTCTTGCCAAAAAGGCATAACTCTTTTCTTGGGTCTACCAGTGTGCTTTTCAGAAGAAGGCTCAGAGTGGGAAAGAGTAGGCTAGGATTGCACGGGCAAGATTTTTTTTCCAAATAAAACCATTTGTGCTCAAAATATTTTATGCTGTAGCATTTTATGTTCTTGCAGAACATTTTTAAATCCAATATGTTGCAGTCCACTTTGCACTTTCTACCATTAAGATAGTTGCATATTGTAGTAGACGTAGTATGGTGCTAGTAGTAGTAACAGTATCAGCATTTATTGAGAATCCAATTGGTACTGCCTACTTTATCAGATACTTGGGAAGTATGAAGTGAAGAAGTGACTTGCTTCCTACTCACAAGGAGCTCACATTCTAATAAGGGAGACAAACGTGAAAAGATTTACAATTAGAGTTGCCAGAATTAAATAATTGAGTATGAATGAGTACTAAGGAGAGTGTAATTAATTACTTGAGTTCATTAAAGCTAGATTTGGTTAAAGGGATAATATGGCTCTGGGTATTGGGAAATTAACTGGGAAAAGTCTGTTGGAGGAGGTGAGATTTTAGGAAGGCTTTGAATGTGAGAAGAGTTGTGCTTTGACTGATATAGGGAAGGGGATTTCAAGTTTTTAGAATGCTTTTGTTTGAACTTTTAAGGTAGTTACATGTTTTAGAAAAGTTTCATTCATTGTTGATGGCAATATTTGTGAACATATTTTGGCAATTTTCTTAGAATACACTTTTAGTTAAAAGATTTTCTCTGGCTGAAAAGATTTACCCCTCGAAATGTCCACACTCTATCTGTGTTAGGACTGTGCCTACATGTTGATGGAGGAAAATATGGAAGAGCCATTTCAAAATAAAGAAAACAGAAAAGTCCTGGCATCCTGTGAATAAAACCAGGTTGAAATCAAATTGAAAACAAGACCTGGGGCTAAGCCACTTAGGTTCTATATTCTCTGCTTGGAAAAATGATGAAAGGAGAGGGTCTTGCTTCAACCCACTGTAGTAACCTGCATGTTTACCTTTCCACACACCAAGATTGAGAATAGGGAATGCTGAAGCAATACCATCATAGCACTTGCTGAAAATTGGAGTAAATCGAAGTAGGTTAATATAATTTAAATCTTACAAACCCTGGGACTTTTCAAATATGTAGTGAATCATTTAAAATGCCTCAACCCTGCGTGATCTCTGTTTCATTATTTATTTCTTAGATTTCTGCAAAACATTTACATTAAAGAGCTCAAGGTGTCTTTGAACTGTGCAAATAACTTTCAGAAAGAAAGAGAAGAGAATGAAAGAAGAGAAGCAGCGTGGCTCAGTGGAAAGAGCCTGGGCTTTGGAGTCAGAGGTCAGGGGTTCAAATCCCGGCTCTGCCAATTGTCAGCTGTGTGACTTTGGGCAAGCCACTTAACTTCTCTGGGCCTCAGTTCCCTCATCTGTAAAATGGGGATTAAGACTGTGAGCCCCCCGTGGGACAACCTGATAACCTTGTAACCTCCCCAGCGCTTAGAACAGTGCTTTGCAAATATTAAGCACTTAATAGATGCCATTATTATTATTATTAGAAAGAAATCCTGCTTAAAAGTTGGAACAGCTAGAGAGAGGAAGAATGGAAGACACATGTGGGGAAAGATATCCAAAGAGGCAATAAAGATGATAATTCAGATCAATCAATGATATTTTTCGAATGCTTACTGTGGGCAGAGCACTATACTAAGCACTTGGGATAGTACAATGTAACAGAGTTGATAGATGTGTTCCCTGCACAACGAGCTTACAGCCTAGAGGAAGGGCTGGCACTAATATTTTCCAATTTGGCACCTACTTATATAGGTTCTTATCAATCCCATCATTCTATGGACAGGTCGCAACCTCTCCCTTTAAATAACATTATGCATTACTGTGCATGCTACATTCACACACAGATATTTTATTGAACTCATACAAAATGTATCTTGTAACTATGAATACAGAACAATTCCCTCTACATATGTGAAGAAATTTTCAGGGTCTTTTAACAGTCAATTTGAACCTCCCTCATCCTGTACCCCTCTAATTTGCAAGACCAGCACACATTCTGTCTTTAGTTTCCACACTGTACAGGGGATATATTGGTGTATTATCCACTGAAACTGTCCTCATCTGACTGCTTCTCTATTCTGCTTAAAACTCTCCTGGTTCCTCATATAGCCAATGAGTTCTGTTCATTTTACAATGTGAATATTGTTTGTGATTCTTCTGGTATATATATTTTATGTATGCATATGTATGTGTTTATGCATATATTACATATGTATAATCAGACTGGTGTTTTCTGGGCACTTGATTTAATAATAATAATAATAGTGGTATTTCTGAAGCACTTACTATGTGCAAAGCACTGTTCTAAGCACTGAGGAGGTTACAAGGTGATCAGGTTATCCCACAGGGCAATCACAGATTTAATCCCCATTTTACAGATGAGGTAACCGAGGCACAGAGAAGTTAGGTGACTAGCCCAAAGTCACACAGCTGACAGTTGGCAGAGCTGGGATTTGAACCCATGACCTCTGACTCCAAAGCTCATGCTCTTTCCACTGAGACATTCTGCTTTATGCCCTTTCAGCTTTATAACATATTTTCCAATACTAGACACTTCATGTTTTGGTTGAATGCCATAGGTGAGTTGGTCCTAAGTGAACTACTTCAGTTTAATTTTTGTTCAGATTTCAGTAGTCATTGTCAGGATGACTTTGTTTTAAGTGCTGCACAGCAGAGCATAAGAAGAAAAATACCCATGTGGCTCACACCAAAAATAAGAAGCCTACACCACACACACACACACACACACACACACACACACACACACACACACACACACACACACACGTTACTATGGGTATGAATTTTCCTCTCCTCCTCCCCATCCCCCCGGCCCTACCTCCTTCCCCTCCCCACAGCACTTGTACATATATTTGTACAGATTTATTACTCTATTTCACTTGTACATATTTACTATTCTATTTATTTTATTAATGATGTGCATATAGCTTTATGGGGAGGTCTGACCTCCCCAAAGTCACTCCCCCTCTTCTCCAACCCCCCGGCTCTCAACACTCTCCGCTACTCTCCCATCCTTCCCAGCAGTATCCTCAGAGGAGCTCTACTCCCTCCTCTCAAGTGCTACTCCAGCCACCTGTGCTTCTGACCCCATTCCCTCTTATCTCATGAAATCTCTCGCTCCATCCCTTCTCCCCTCCTTAACTTCCATCTTCAACCACTCACTCTCCATTGGTTCCTTCCCCTCTGCCTTCAAATATGCCCATGTCTCTCCCATCCTAAAAAAACCCTCTCTTGAGCCCACCTCACCTTCTAGTTATCACCCCATCTCCCTCCTACCATTCCTTTCCAAAATCCTTGAACGAGTCATCTACATGCGCTGCCTCGAATTCCTCAACACCAACTCTCTCCTCGACCCCCTCCAGTCTGGCTTCTGTCCCCTATATTCCACAGAAACTGCCCTCTCAAAGGTCACCAATGACCTCCTGCTTGGCAAATCTAACGGGTCCTACTCTATCCTAATCCTCCTCTACCTCTCAGCTGCCTTCGACACTGTGGACCACCCCCTTCTCCTCAACACACTATCCAACCTTGGCTTCACAGACTCCGTCCTCTCCTGGTTCTCCTCTTATCTCTCCGGTTGTTCATTCTCAGTCTCTTTTGCAGGCTTCTCGTCCCCCTCCCATCCCCTTACTGTGGGGGTTCCTCAAGGTTCAGTTCTTGGTCCACTTTATAATGGCATTTATTAAGTGCTTACTATGTGCAAAGCACTGTTCTAAGCGCTGGAGAGGTTACAAGGTGATCAGGTTGTCCCACGGGGGGCTCACAGTCTTCATCCCCATTTTACAGATGAGGTAACTGAAGCCCAGAGAAGTGAAGTGACTTGCCCAAAGCCACACAGTTGACAATTGGTGGAGCCGGGATTTGAACCCATGAACTTTGACTCCAAAGCCCGGGCTCTATCCACTGAGCCACGCTGCTTCTCCCCTTCTGTTCTCGATCTACCCTCACTCCCTTGGTGACCTCATTCACTCCCACGGCTTCAACTATCATCTCTATGCTGATGACACCCAAATCTACATCTCTGCCCCTGCTCTCTCCCCCTCCCTCCAGGCTCTCATCTCCTCCTGCCTTCAGGACATCTCCATCTGGATGTCTGCCCGCCACCTAAAACTCAACATGTCCAAGACTGAACTCCTTGTCTTCCCTCCCAAACCCTGCCCTCTCCCTGACTTTCCCATCACTGTTGACGGCACTACCATCCTTCCCATCTCACAAGCCCACAACCTTGGTGTCATCCTCGACTCCGCTCTCTCGTTCACCCCTCACATCCAAGCCGTCACCAAAACCTGCCAGTCTCAGCTCCACAACATTGCCAAGATCCACCTTTTCCTCTCTATCCAAATCGCTACCCTCCTCATTGAAGCTCTCATCCTATCCCGTCTGGACTACTGTATCAGCCTCCTCTCTGACCTCCCATCCTCTTGTCTCTCCCCACTTCAATCCATACTTCACGCCGCTGCCCGGATTGTCTTTGTCCAGAAACACTCTGGGCATGTTACTCACCTCCTCAAAAATCTCCAGTGGCTACCAATCAACCTACGCATCAGGCAGAAACTCCTCACCCTCGGCTTCAAGGCTCTCCATCACCTCGCCCCCTCCTACCTCACCTCCCTTCTCTCCTTCTACAGCCCAGCCCACACCCTCTGCTCCTCTACCGCTAATCTCCTCACCATGCCTCATTCTCGCCTGTCCCCCCATCGACCCCCGGCCCACGTCATCCCCCTTGCCTCGAATGCCCTCCCTCCCCACATCTGCCAAGCTAGCTCTCTTCCTCCCTTCAAGGCCCTACTGAGAGCTCACCTCCTCCAGACTGAGGCCTTCCCAGACTGAGCCCCCCTCCTTCCTCTCCTCCTCCTTCCCCTCTCCTTCTCCCCAGCCTTACCTCCTTCCCTTCCCCACAGCACCTGTATATATGTATATATGTTTGTACATATTTATTACTCTATTTATTTATTTATTTTACTTGTACATATCTATTCTATTTATTTTATTTTGTTAATATGTTTGGTTTTGTTCTCTGTCTCCCCCTTCTAGACTGTGAGCCCACTGTTGAGTAGGGACCGTCTCTGTGTGCTGCCAACTTGTACTTCCCAAGTGCTTAGTACAGTGCTCTGCACACAGTAAGCACTCAATAAATACGATTGATTGATTGATTTAATTTTATTTGTTCTGACGATTTTGACACCTGTCTACATGTTTTGTTTTGCTGTCTGTCTCCCCCTTCTAGACTGTGAGCCTGTTATTAGGTAGGGACCATCTCTATATGTTGCTGACTTGTACTTCCCAAGCGGTTGGTACAGTGCTCTGCACACAGTAAGTGCTCAATAAATATGATTGAATGAATGAGTCACCAACATGATAGTCCACTTGCTGAATAAGAGAAAGACAACTCAGATGCATCTCAGGTTTAAATAGTGCCTCTTTTTGATCCTACCATTATCTGCAGCTGAGACCTTAGGTTAACTATTCCTTGGTGCATTGTAAAATCTCACTAATGATAAAGCCAGTGTGTCATAAAATGGCATACACAACAACCAGTCAAATTCCAGGAGAATGAAGATCCATCCGATATGTTTTGGGAAAATGCCCAATAATAATCAAATCACAGACTCCCCTTTAGGGAATAAATCTCATGGGCCTCTACTAACATGACCATTGATTGACTAGAGATATTCTAGCATGCAATCTAAGACTGTGATTTTGGAAAAAGAAACTATTAGAACTAGCTTGATGAGAATAGCTCTCAGAACAAAGAGCTACTTGCAGCAAATGAGCACTGCCTCATCAATAGCTTTTAGATACATCTTTGAAAAAAGGGATGCTTTTTGAAGTCTGTTTTGAAGAATACTGGGCAAAGAAGCATGAGTTAACAAGGGGTGTGATGTTAAGGCTGAAAAGATGCAAGATTTTAAAGATGAAACCAAATCAGGAACTACTATTCATCCTTAAGGACATGTAAATGTACTACTTCATACACCACAGCACTCTTGAAGAGTAGATATGGATCCATTCCCGCTTCAGGCAAGGAAGGAATCTTAAATAATAATAATAATGCAATGATCTTATACTTTCTTCTATTTAGCACTTGTGAATTTATACTTTTCCTCGGCCTTTATGTCTAAATGAATGTTCAGTTGTACATTTAATAATTTATTCAGTCCTTTTACAGTGACATACATACTATATCTATGTTCTTTCTTCTGCTCCCACTATTAGTAAATAATTTTTGCCAGCTTCTCTTCCCTAATAGACCGCTGAAAGCAGGGTCTATGACTCTTGCTTCTAAAGAATTCTTCCAAGAAATTAGTACAGTTTTTGCCAATAATAGGTATTCAATCAACATCGTTTATTTAGACAAGGCTCTCTCAGAATATTTAATCTGCCAACCTGTGAAGATAACACTTTTTATCCAACCTTTAGTGAACTATCACTATAGTTTAGCCATGGAGACTGGAAACACTTCAGGATTTCTCCTGATATCTGGAAGCAGGGCTAGGATCATTTCCAAAATTATTAGACCTTGTACACAACAGGCCAACAAGAAGGGAGAGAGGACTGATTCTCTGGAGAAAATGGGCTGCCAACAGGTCTATTCCAAGATTTCCCAAAAGGTCTGGAATCATAGGCCACTTTGAAACTGAATTACATTGTGTCTATTTTCCACTGGACTGAGGGAAAAGCAGAAACTTAAGAAGGTAAGACTTTGGCTTTGATTACTGAATCAGGCATGGATGGTGAAGTGAAGGTCAAGAACAAAGAAAAAAATACTCATCTACTAAACACTTATTCCATACAGATGATAGGCCAAGATAAGAGAATCTGGGTTTTTTTCCCCATTCTACTGGTAAGGAAGAGTGAAAATGTAAATAGATAAAAAAATAGACTTTAAGCTCAAGACAAAATTTCTGAATTCTAGACTTTGAAGGTTTATTTAACCATTTCATTTGACATCTAGTAATACTAGTAATAGTATTTATTAGGTGTTTATTGTGTCTAGAAATTTATACTAAACTCTGGGAAATAATATACAAGAGGGAACTAGACATGGACCCTGTCCTTTGAGAGGCTTAGGTGAGAGGACTGGAGACACACATATTGGGAGCAATTGAACAATAAAAATTAATACAGCATAAGGGGCTAGGACAAATGCACAAAGCACAAAATAAAAACCAAAGTTAGAAGGGAGCTGTGACTGGAGGAGCAGAATTTCAGGCTCCTCATGATTCAGAATCCATGGTATATTTGAAGCCACAGAAACAGCTACCATAGATGCTAGCTTTCCCAAGGTTCTGTGAGGCCTCATGCTGCTGGTGCTGTTCTTTTTCCCACTGGGGCAGTGGAAAGCAGGACAGGATGGGGTCTCCCTGATGGTGCAGAGGGGAGTGATGTGGTGTCCCAGAAAGACAGTGTGGCTGGCGGACAGAACAGGCCGGGGGAAGGGGTCCTGGTGCCGAAGTGGGAAGGCAGTTCGCTCGGCCATGGTGGAGGTGGGCAAAGAACAAGCAAGGAGGTGAAGCGGCACTTACACAATTTAGTCTATACAATTTACAATTTAAGCAATGAAAGGGTGTATTCTTTTTTCTGAGTTTTCATGTGAGCCCTCTCCAGTACTCTACCAGGTTCAACTACGGAAAAGAGAGTCAAGCAGAGGCATACCCATTCCATTCCTAGCTTGGGCAGTGGCTAGCAAGTGGAAGGCAATCTGCTACAAACTCACCTGTGCTGGGCAGCAGTGGCATAGGAGAGAGTCAAGGGCGAAGACTCAAGTTTACCGCACGGAAGAAGGCAATTGTAAACCACTTCCTCATTTTTACCAAGAAAACTCTATGGATCCACCAACGATTGCAGATGGAGAGTGGGGTGTTCTGGGAGAGATGTGTCCACGAAGTCGCTAAGGGTCAGAGATGACTCTACAGCATTAAGACAAAACAATTTGTATGAGACAAAATTCAAGAATTCTTGTTCCCAGAGGCATGGTCCGAGGATTGTGTTTGCCAATGATACTATGGTGAATTGACCTTTTAGAGACATGACAAATAATGAAAGCTTTAAAATTGGTGTGGAATTGGGGAGGGAAAAGTAGAATACTTCATTTCCAAGATATTTAGAGTAACAAGAACACCCTTCTTTTAAGATAAATTCAGATGTTATCATCCTACAATCACAGTGATAAAAAAATTTTGAGCTTGAAGATGCAGCTCACACAGAGGTCTATGTCAGGGGTGAAAACCACAAACTGGGGTAAGTGCAAAGCCTGGGGAATGCACACATCCTCATCCCTGTTTTCCAATTGAAGCATAATTATCCAATCAGGAAAGGAGATCACTGTGCTATGCACACAATAAGCACTTAATAAATATGATTGAATAAATACAATTGAATGAATGCTATGCTGACCTAGGATTGTAGATCAGAGTTTGAGTGTGCTTATTCATTTCTTCCCCACAGTTTTAGGTTTAAATTTAGACAATCGCAAACAGACCCTCACTTTCTGTACACAGGAACATGGCTCTCTCAGGACCTGTCTAGACTGGTTCCCAAGGCTCTGAGGTAATTTTTATCTTGTTTCCATCAAGCCTTTGGCAGGTGTTGCCAGGTATGAGCTGGCTCTTGTGGATATATCATTCAATCATATTCATTGAACGCTTACTGTGTGCAAAACACTGTACTAAGTGCTTGAGGGTATCAGAGGGTCAGGTAATAATAATAACTTTGGTATTTATGCTTGTAAGTTATAATAATAACTACAATAACATATATATATTATGTAAAATATAACATAATAATAACTGCTTACTATGTGCCAGGCAATATACTAAGCACTGGAGTACATACTAAGTAATCGGGTTGGGCACAGTGCCTGTCCCACACAGGGTTCGCAGCCAATCCCCATTTTACAGATGAAATAACTGAGGGACAGAGAAGTGAAGTGACTTGCCCAAGGTCACACAGCAGAGAAATGGCAGAGGCGGGATTAGAACCCAGATCTTTCTGACTCCCAGGCCTGTGGTCTAGCCATTAGGCCACATTGCTTCTCATCATTAGGGCCTGGGGGGAATTCTAGGCCTCACCACTTTGCCCCTCTGAACCTTAAATTGAACTCCATCAAGCTGCTCCAAGAAACCTCCAAAAGTCTCACCTCTCTCCCGCTGAAACCCTACCTCATCTAACACTATCTTCCTTGTCACTGGCAAAAGTACCACAATCTTCCTTGCTCATTACCCTAGAATATATTGGTGTCTGTCATCTTTCTATCTGTAAATTATGTACATATCTGGAAATTATTTATTATATTCATATCTGAATATATTCATTACATTCATATTCACCCCCTCTAGACTATAAGCTTGTTATGGTCAGGGAGCATGTCTACCGTCTCTGTTGTACTCTCCCAAGTGCTTAATGCAATTGTTGATTGGTTTATTGATGTCTAATCACTGCCCTTGGTCAGTCATCATCATAAGAGAAGTAGCATGGCCAAGTGGATAGAGCATGTGCCTGAGAGCCAGAAGGACCTGGGTTCTAATCCCAGCTCTTCCACTTACCTGCTGTGTAATCTTGGGTGAGTCACTTAACTTCTCTGTTCCTCAGTTTCCTTATCTGTAAGATGGGGATTGAGACGGTGAGCCCTATGTGGGACAGGGATTGTAGCCTACCCAATTACTTTGTATCTACCCCAGCACTTAGTACAATGCCTGGCCCATAGTAAGCACTTAACAAATACCACAATTATTATTATTACTATCATTATTATCATATCATCATCAAATCATCATCCTGATCATTCCCTTCTCTCCTTCCACTGACTCATGGGAAAAGGTAGAAGCAGACTTCTCATCCCTCAGTGCCCCTTTGGAACCAACTCCTTGCCTCCATCGCTCAGCTTCCATCATTCAAAGCCCACATCAATTACCTCCACTACTCACGTCGCTTCTCATTGCTCTCCTCTATCTTCTGGATGAGCACGATGCTTTCTTCCACTCCTACTTCCTTCCTCTGCACTGATCCCACAGAGCCTTCATCAATAAACCTGCTGACCTTGGCCTCTCCCTTCTGCTCCCAACTCAACTAGTTCTACATAAAGCAACAATGGACACATATCATTCATTGACACTTTTCTTCAGGAAAATGTGTCTGGGTCAGTGAAGAAGTGTGTGTCAGCAGTAGATGGTCTAATTGCAGAATTCAACAGTTTAGGGGGATTTGGTGGTGACTGAAAGGACAGTCAGATATTGTTTTTAATCCCTTCACTGAAAATGTGGAGGAAACCTGAGCATCTGATGTTGGAACTAATTGTGTTGAAGTGTGATGACAGCGCTCTAAAGCCATCATCAACAGTTCCCCCTGACAGAATTCAGCAACAATCTGGAAGAATTGCATTTCCTTCCAGTGAGACACCTTGCAAAACAAATGCTACATCTGCTAGACTTCACACACATATATGAATAAGCACCTCCGGCCTGTAATGACTGAGTCAGCTGAGAGCAAACCCGTCTCTGGGAGGAGTTGCGACTCACATTTCCATCCCAGAGCTCCTGTCATCAAAACTGATCACTAGAGGGTTTATTGAGGGATTACTGTTTGCAGAGTGAGTACTTGGGAAAGTACAATACAATAGAGTTGGTAGGCAATTCCTTGCCCACAGGGAGCTTACAGTCTAGGGTAGTCACAGTCTTCTGATCACCTCAATGGGACATTCCATCCAGGGCAACAAAAGTACCATCTTAATCATTACCAATATGTTTATTAAGAGGAAGCTTTAATTTAGTTGTAGTATTTCTTGGTAATTAAGGCATGGCCTTTGAGTGGGCCTGTTATGTGATCTACTATTCAATCAGTCGGTTCTTGGTCCCCTTCTGTTCTCGATCTACACTCACTCCCTTGGTGACCTCATTCGCTCCCACGACTTCAACTATCATCTCTATGCTGATGATACCCAAATCTACATCTCTGCCCCTGCTCTCTCTCCCTCCCTCCAGGCTCTCATCTCCTCCTGCCTTCAGGACATCTCCATCTGGATGTCTGCCCGCCACCTAAAACTCAACATGTCCAAGACTGAACTCCTTGTCTTCCCTCCCAAACCCTGCCCTCTCCCTGACTTCCCCATCACTGTTGATGGCACTACCATCCTTCCCGTCTCACAAGCCCGCAACCTTGGTGTCATCCTCGACTCCGCTCTCTCGTTCACCCCTCACATCCAAGCCGTCACCAAAACCTGCCAGTCTCAGCTCCACAACATTGCCAAGATCCACCTTTTCCTCTCTATCCAAATCGCTACCCTGCTGGTTCTATCTCTTATCCTATCCCGTCTGGATTACTGTATCAGCCTCCTCTATGATCTCCCATCCTCCTGTCTCTCCCCACTTCAATCCATACTTCATGCCACTGCCTAGATTGTCTTTGTCCAGAAATGCTCTGGGCATGTTACTCCCCCCCTCAAAAATCTCCAGTGGCTACCAATCAACCTACGCATCAGGCAAAAACTCCTCACCCTTGGCTTCAATGCTCTCCATCACCTCGCCCCCTCCTACCTCACCTCCCTTCTCTCCTTTTACAGCCCAGCCCACACCCTCTGCTCCTCTGCCACTAATCTCCTCACCGTGCCTCGTTCTTGCCTGTCCCACCATTGACCCCCGGCCCACATCATCCCCCTGGCCTGGAATGCCCTCCCTCCCCACATCTGCCAAGCTAGCTCTCTTCCTCCCTTCAAGGCCCTACTGAGAGCTCACCTCCTCCAGGAGGCCTTCCCAGACTAAGCCCCCTCCTTCCTCTCCCCCTCCTCCCCCTTTCCATCCCCCCCAGCCTTACCTCCTTCCCTTCCCCACAGCACCTGTATATATGTATATGTGTTTGTACATATTTATTACTCTATTTATTCATTTTATTTGTACATATCTATTCTATTTATTTTATTTTGTTAATATGTTTGGTTTTGTTCTCTGTCTCCCCCTTCTAGACTGTGAGCCCACTATTGGGTAGGGACCGTCTCTATATGTTGCCAACTTGTACTTCCCAAGTGCTTAGTACAGTGGTCTGCATACAGTAAGAGCTCAATAAATATGATTGATTGATTGATTGATTAATCACATTTTTCAATCACTTACTAAGGACAGGGCAATGTACTAAGCAATTGGGAGAGTACAATATAGTAAGTTGGAAGACACAGAGTTGGTACTATTGAAAGTAAATTTCTTAGTCTGGCCCTTCATTAAAGAAAAAATGGACATTCCAACTTTAGAACATCGGTAACAAAAGTACACAACTTTGATGAATTTGTTTCTCCTTGGTTTATGCATTAATTCTCCAGATCATTCATTGTACTGTCTCTGATCCACCAACTTCAGTGTTACTGAAAACATTCAGATTTGACCAGTCTGTTTCCTTCACATTCCTTTGAACCTCTGTTTGAATTCCTTTTCATCACCTCCTAGTCCCTTTTGTAGTGATGTCTAATTTTTTTTCTCTTTATGTTCTCCTGATGCAGGTATTTCATTTTGTGTGTTCTTCTTCATTCCTGTATAGAAAGGACAGGAAAACTGGCCTGAGTTCAAAAGTCTATTCATGTTTTTCTGTTGTCTCAAACTGTAAAATTTCCAATTGTTTCAGAATAGTGGAATTAAATAATTCATTTATCAGTCCATCCTTGAAGGGAACTCACATGAAGTGCATGGTGCAGTGGATCGAACATGGGCCCGGAATTCAGATGATCATGAGTTCTAATGTGAGCTCTGCCACTTGTCTGCTGTGTGGCCTTGGGCAAGTCACATCACTTCTCTGAGAGCCTCAGTTATCTCATCTGTAAAATGGGAATTAAGACTATGAGCTCTGTGTGGGACAGGGACTGTGCCCAAACCAATTTACTCGTATCCACCCCAGCACTTACTGCAGTGCCTGCACATAGTAAGCACTTAATAAAAACCACAATTATTATTATTATATGACTGTGCAATTACGATTCAAGCATTTGAGGTGGTCCTTAAACCCCTTAACTTCCTTTGACAGATTTGTGAGAGTTAAATAAGCCTAGTAAGGCCCATTCAGGGGAGTCAGAACCAACTCTGCCTCCTTACATCTTAGAAAGATCAGCTATCAGCATGACTTCACTAAGTATGGCTTCCTGATTTCTTTTTAAAAGTGGAAGAGTCTGTTCCCAGTTTTTCATTTAAATAATAAATTTTGTATTATCAGCATCTAAAACAATTCTAATACAGTTGATAGTCACCACGATGTAGACTACTCAGCATATGTGTCAAAGATGGTGCCAGATAGTTCCCCTTTGTATTCCATTCACAATTTGAACAGATGTGCTGAAATAATGTGACGCATTAATGTTTATTAAACTAAAAACACTCCAGTTTTTCATCTTAGAAAGGGATAAGCTCAAAGTGGGCTGATTGCTAACTGGTTTTCTTTACTATGATAACTATGATGAAATTTACTACTAAATCTCACCCTTCAGTAGTCTTCTAACAATAATATTGGTTACTATTAAAAATTAAATCATATCAAAGCAGATGTGATGCGTCTCCTGCTTCTTATGTCAGTAAAACCAGGACCAATCTACAAGCCTGAACTTCAGAATTAAAAAAAATAAAATAAAATCCTGGAGTTGCTGCTTGAGCAATAGTTGAATGTTCAGAGGAATGTCAGTCCACTTAAATGATATATAATTTTGAGAACAGAGCTTAGATTATTGAGCATACAGCATCAAGAAGTGCAGTAACATAGTTCCAGTGAGATTAACCACATAATTCCCCTTGAGTGAGTTTATTTATTTGCAAATGTGCCACTATGGTGTTAGAGTGAAGTGGGAAGGGCAGCCCTGTTTCTCTAAGAAAGTTTTATCTAAGCTTGAATAGAAGCAGCATGGCTCAGTGGAAAGAGCATGGGCTTGAGAGTCAGAGGTCATGGGTTCTAATCCCAACTCCACCGCTTGTCTGCTATGTGACTTTAGGCAAGTCACTTAACTTCCCTGTGCCTCAGTTACCTCATCTGTAAAATGGGGATTAAGACTGTGAACCCCACATGGGATAACCTGATCACCTTGCATCCTCCCCAGAACTTAGAACAGTGCTTTGCACATAGGAAGCACTTAACAAATACCATCATCATTATTACAATTATTATTATTAGAAGCGCATATTATGGGAGAACTGACTCCATTGTAATTACAAGTAAGAAAATTGTGAAATGAAGAAAATGCAGTGGTTCCTAAGGTTCAAAATCTAACATACAGACTGCGATAACTCCATCTCCAGAAATTAAACTAGATGATTGTCCCTTGAAAGCCAGAGAAGAAGTACAAATTAAACTCACTCACCCCCAACATTTTTCGTGCTTTACTGAAGCTTACATTCATGGTAACATTTCCCAAATCAAATGGCAGTATCCAGGTTGTACAGCATGCATGGTAGGTAGAGATGTGGTTTCAGAAGCAACAGGTAAAAGTGCCCAAGATAAAAATTGAAGGAAAATGAGAACACAGATAGGCTTGTGTTCTTAAATTATTTCATATTATTCAGAGTTTTGGTTTTAAAGGATTCTAAATCAGGTTTTAAAAAACATGTAGAAATTCTTAAAATATGAGTGAAAGAAATATTTATCTATATATTATATGTTACACACTCCTGGCAAGAGCATTGATGAATAATATGGATGGCACTTAGTACCATGTTCTGCACACAGTAAATGCTCAATAAATACAATTGAATAAATGATGGCATGCCAGTAGATTCAATGCTCCTTGGAGACAGGGAATGTGTCTACTAACTCTATTTTACTCTTTAAACAATTTAGAACAGTGCCTTGCACAGAATAAGAGCCCAGTAGATAACACTGGCTGATTGTTGATATGCCTAGATTTAATCAGAGCAATGCTTTCACTGGCTCAATATGTGGAAGATGGGTTTTCCCAAATTTGCCCATTGAACTCCTGGGCAATATATACTTACCACATTTTTATCTGTGCAATACAGTGAAGATTAATTTGGTAATTAAGTAGCAATGACTAATCATATTCACATTACTTTTGTGAACTGATATATATATAACCCTTCAAGGCCCTACTGAGAGCTCACCTCCTCCAGGAGGCCTTCCCAGACTGAGCCCCCTCCTTCCTGTCCCCCTCTTCCCCCTCCCCATCCTCCCCACCTTACCTCCTTCCCCTCCCCACAGCACCTGTATATATGTGTATATGTTTGTACGTATTTATTCCTCTATTTATGTATTTATTAATTTTATCTGTACATGTTTATTCTATTTATTTTATTTTGTTAATATGTTTTGTTTTGTTCTCTGTCTCCCCCGTCTAGACTGTGAGCCCACTGTTGGGTAGGGACCATCTCTATATGTTGCCAACTTGTACTTCCCAAGCACTTAGTACAGTGCTCTGCACACAGTAAGCACTCAATAAATATGATTGAATGAATGAATGAATAGATTGGTACATCTAAATTGTGGCATTTATTAAGTGCCTACTATAGGTCAAGCACTGTACTGAGAACCAGGGTAGATGCAAAATAACCAGGTTCCACATGGGGCTCACAGTCTAAATGGGAGGGAATTACAGCTATTGGATCTCAGTTTTGTGGATGAGCGAAATTAGTCACAGAAAAGGAAAGTGACTTGCCCCAGGACACACAGCAAACAAGTAGAGAAGCTGGGAGTAGAACCCAGGTCCACTGACTCCCAGGCCTGAACGCTCATGGCCATGCGGCTTCTTATTTTATGTTTTGCTAGTTCTATTTCATATTTTCAAATATTACCCGACTAGAGCTTACCAAATCAGCAGGTAACCAGATGGCTGGAGAATCATCATCAATCGTATTTATTGAGCGCTTACTATGTGCAGAGCACTGTACTAAGCACTCAATAAATGAGAATGAGAAGATTTACCACTCAAATTGTGGGAGTGAATGAGTTCTCCAAGGGAAAGGGTGTAGATGGAGAACAGAAGGGAAGTTAGGGGGACTGAGCCTTGAGGAACTCCCACAGTAAGAGGGTGTGAGACAGAGGAGGCCAGTGAAAAAGAAACTGTAATGGAGCGACATGAGAGACAGAAGAAAAACCAGGAGAAGACAGTCTCAGTGATGAAGATGGAGCTGCTGGAGAGATTGAAGAAAACCCAGGAGAAAACAGTGTCAGTGATGGAGATGGAGCTGCTGGTGAGATAATAATAAGTAATAATTTTGGCATTTGTTAAGCATTTACTATGTGCCAAGCACTGCTCTAAGTTCTAGGGTAGATGCAGGGTAATCAGGTTGTCCCACATGGGGCTCACACTTTTAATCCCCGTTTTACAGATGAGGTAACTGAGGCACAGAGAAGGGAAGTGTCTTGCTCACGGTCACACAGCCGACAAGTGGTGGAGCTGGGATTAGAACCCACGACCTCTGACTCCCAAGCTCGGGCTCTTGCCACTAACCCACGCTGCTTCTCTAGATAGAAGGGAAACCAGGAGAAGACAGTGTCAGTGAAGTCAAGATTAGATAATGTCTCCAGTGTTAAGGCCACTGAAAGGTAGAGGAGGATTGGCAAGAAGGTGGTCCCAGACTGAGCCCCCTACTTCCTCTCCCCTTCCTCCCCTTCCCCATCCCCCCACCTTACCTCCTTCCCCTCCCCACAACACCTGTATATATGTTGGTACATATTCATTACTATATTTATTTATTTATTTTACTTGTACATATTTATTCTATTTATTTTATTTTGTTAATATGTTTTGTTGTCTGTCTCCCCCTTCTAAACTGTGAGCCTGCTGTTGGGTAGGGACCGTCTCTATATGTTGCCAACTTGTACTTCCCAAGCGCTTAATACAGTGTTCTGCACACAGTAAGTGCTCAATAAATATGATTGAATGAATGAATGAACTGGTGATCTTAGAGAAGTCGGTTTTCATGGAGTGAAAGGGGTGAAAGACAAATTGGAGTGGGTCAAGGAAAGAACTGAAAACAACTGTTTTACAGTGTCTGTCAGGAGGTAGCAGGTAGAGAGAATGTGGACCATTCAGTGTAACCCATCATCATGACTGGAAAATCAGACTCAGAAGTAATGATAATAATTGTCCTTATCTGTGCCTATTCAATTCAATAACTCATGCAGGGAGTTGAAGAGGAATGGTAAGAGGATGATAAGGCTAGAACTGAATGGTGCTGTGGGGTCTAGGGAGGACTTTTTAGAACAGTGAATTCATGGGCATGTTTGAAAGCTGGCAAAGAACAATTTGTGAGTGAATGGTTGAAGATGTGGACAGTGAGGGGAAAAAAGGAGGGAGCAAGTGCAAAGTGTTGGGGTTGAGGTGCAGGAGGAGAAGATTTAAAGTGGAGACAGGAGATATTCTCTTGAGATATAATGTGGGAGGATAGGAGTGTCATGAAACTATACACTGAGAAGCAGATTAGCCTAGTGGAAATCAGTTAATTTTTTTAAATTGAGAATTTACTGTGTACTAAGTTCTTGAGAGACCATAATAAAGTTCTTATTCCTGATCCCTGTCCTTGAGTTTACAATCTACTGGAGGAGTTTTTGATCTAGTGAAAAGACCACGAGCCTGGGAGCCAGAGATCCTGGGTTTTAACCCCATGCTCCATCACTTGCCTGCTGTGTGACTTTCGGCAAGTCACTTAACTTAGCTTCTTCATTTGTAAATCGGGGATTAAATATCTGATCTCCCTCCATCTTAGACTATAAGCCCCACAAGGTTCAGAAGACCATATCTGATATGACTGTGTTATATGTACCCCAGGGCTTGGCATATAATATGTGGCTAATAAATACCACGCTTAGCGCTACTATTATTTTTATTGGTAGTAGTAGTGATAACAATAAGTACATACTGCTTCTGCCCTGTAGAAAAGGGTTATTGTGTAATGCTCTTTCAGGCAGCTTGGTGGAAATATAGCATAGTGTCTACTGCCCTTCCTGAAGGAGGTAAGGCCACAGCCAGCTTCCTCTACTGTTTCCAAGTCTGTGAAGCCATGGCTACAGCTTTGAAGGCCCAGGCCAACCTGGAATGCCAATGGAGGCTGAAGCAGGTTTGAGAAAATGATGGAGAGACAACAGGCACAGGGAATCAGGCCTTCAAAATGGCTTCTCTAAGTCAGGTGTAATGCTAGAGGCCCAACAGTTTCCTCACTACTTTGGCAAGGACTCAATGATCCTTCTGTATAGACAGTGGCTGAGAGTGCCAATCTGCTGTGGCAACCAAAGACCACTGATCCCCAGATTAGGCATTTTACAGATGTTTTCATTAAAATAACTATTTATTTCAACCCAGTAGTTCCTTTGTGTGTTTATGGCATTTGTAAAGTGCTTATATATGCCAGGCACTGTACTAAGTGCTGGGATTAATCAGGTTGCACACAGTCCATGCCCCATAGCAGGCTCAAAGTCTTAAACTTCATTTTACAGATGAAGAAATGAGGTACAGGGAAATTAAGTGACTTGCCCAAGGTTACTGAACAAACAAGTGGTGGATCCAGTAATAGAACTAGGTCCTGTGACTCCCAAGCCCATGCTCTTTCCACTAGGCTACGCAATCACAAATTTCCTGATTCCTGGATTGAAATATTCTAGTAATACATAAAACAATCTGAACCAACTATTTTACAATTTCTGTCAGGAAGTAGCAGGTAGAGAGAATGTGGACGGTTCAGTGTAACCCATCATCATGACTGGAAAATCAGACTCAAAAGTAATAGTAATAATTGTCCTTACCTGTGCCAAGCATTTTACTAAGCAATGGGGTAGATAGAAAATAATCAGGTTGGACACAGTCTAAAAAGGAGGTAACTGAGGTACCCAAAAGTTTCCTGATTTGCCCAAGGTCTCACAGCAGGCAGGTAGTGGAGCCAGGATTAACAAAACAGGTCAACTGACTCCCAGGCCCATGATTTTCCACCAGTTCTTACCGCAAAAGAGGAAAGTTCGGGGGTAGAGGGGTAAGTTGCTTGCCATAAGAATGTAAGCTCCTTGTAGGCAGGGAATTAGTTTCTTGCTTCTTGTATACATTCTCTAGCACTTTGTGCAATGCACTGCATCCAGTAGGTCCTCAATAAATTGTTCAACTGATATAAGCTCACTATGGGCAGGGAACACGTCTGCTAATTCTCTTGTGTTGTATTCTCCCAAGTGCTTAGAACAGTGCTCTGCTCATAGTAACTCAACAAATACCATTGATTGATGGTGTTTTGGGCACTTTCTATGGGCAGAGCACTGTACTAATCAATTGAGAGTGTACAATAAACAAAATTAGTTGACATGTTCACTGCCCATAACAAGCTTACAGTCTAAAGGACTGTAAATAAAGAATAAATGCCATTAATACTGTTTTAAGCCTCGATTCTATGTAGTTTCTGGGATCAAACACCTCCTTATTTTAGTGGTAGTCCTCCATTTAGTTTGAATGTTGTTTCACTTCTTAAGAATAGAGTTCTGTTATTAGCCCACTACAAAATAAACCTATACAAAAGATGCCACTCCACACACCTGAGGCAGAGAGATCATTAGTACAGGAGGGTATACTTTGGGTTTTCTGGTCTGTTTGTAAGCTCCTTGAGGGTATGGACTTCATCTTTTACCTCTAATGTACTCTCTTACATGATTTCTATAGTGCTCAGCACTCAATAGCTGCTGAATAAATTAACTGACTCTGTAAACTCTTTCTGCTTAATTTACTTTTGGACTTTTTCTAGTCATTAAGCTACTAGCCCAACAACTATTAACTAAAGTTCATGAAAAACTCTGAGCATAACTGTCTTAGGCTTCTGATCCATCTTGAATATGCTTCCACATGTGTTTATGCTGTATGACAGTAGTAATTATAATTGTGGTATTTGTTACACACTTACTATGTGTCAACCACTATTCTAAGTGCTGGGATAGACATAAGTTAATCAGGTGTTTCATGGGGCTCACAGTTGGAAGGAGAACATCATCATCATCATCATCATCAATTGTATTTATTGAGCGCTTACTATGTGCAGAGCACTGTACTAAGCACTTGGGAAGTACAAATTGGCAACATATAGAGACAGTCCCTACCCAACAGTGGGCTCACAGTCTAAAAGGGGGAGACAGAGAATAAAACCAAACATACTAACAAAATAAAATAAATAGAATAGAGATGTACAAATAAAATAAATAAATAAATAAATAGAGTAATAAATATGTACAAACATATATACATATATACAGGTGCTGTGGGGAAGGGAAGGAGGTAAGATGGGGGAGATGGAGAGGGGGACGAGGGGGAGAGGAAGGAAGGGGCTCAGTCTGGGAAGGCCTCCTGGAAGAGGTGAGCTCTCAACAGGGCCTTGAAGGGAGGAAGAGAGCTAGCTTGGTGAATGGGCAGAGGGAGGGCATTCCAGGCCTGGGGGATGACGTGGGCCAGGGGTCAATGGCGGGACAGGCGAGAGCGAGGTACGGTGAGGAGATTAGCGGTGGAGGAGCGGAGGGTGCAGGCTGGGCTGTAGAAGGAGAGAAGGGAGGTGAGGTAGGAGGGGGCGAAGTGATGGAGAGCCTTGAAGCCCAGGGTGAGGAGTTTCTGTCTGATGCGCAGATTGATTGGTAGCCACTGGAGATTTTTGAGGAGGGGAGTAATATGCCCAGAGCGTTTCTGGACAAAGGTAATCCAGGCAGCAGCATGAAGTATGGATTGAAGTGGAGAGAGACACAAGGATGGGAGATCAGAGAGAAGGCTGATGCAGTAGTCCAGACGGGATAGGATGAGAGCTTGAATGAGCAGGGTAGCGGTTGGGATGGAGAGGAAAGGGCGGATCTTGGCAATGTTGTGGAGCTGAGACCGGCAGGTTTTGGTGACGGCTTGGATGTGAGGGGTGAATGAGAGAGCGGAGTCGAGGATGACACCAAGGTTGTGGGCTTGTGAGACGGGAAGGATGGTAGTGCCATCAGCAGAGATGGGAAAGTCAGGGAGAGGGCAAGGTTTGGGAGGGAAGACAAGGAGTTCAGTCTTCGACATGTTGAGCTTTAGGTGGCGGGCAGACATCCAAATGGAGATGTCCTGAAGGCAGGAGGAGATGCGAGCCTGGAGAGAGGGGGAGAGAGCAGGGGCAGAGATATAGATCTGGGTGTCATCAGCGTAGAGATGATAGTTGAAGCCGTGGGAGCGAATGACGTCACCAAGGGAGTGCGTGTAGATCGAGAAAAGAAGGGGACCAAGCACTGAGCCTTGGGGAACCCCCACAGTAAGAGGATGGGAGGGGGAGGAGGAGCCTGCAAAAGAGACTGAGAAAGAACGACCGGAGAGGTAAGAGGAGAACCAGGAGAGGACGGAGTCTGTGAAGCCAAGGTCAGATAGCGTGTTGAGAAGAAGGGGGTGGTCCACAGTGTCAAAGGCAGCTGAGAGGTCGAGAAGGATTAGGACAGAGTCCCCATTTTGGATATGAAGGAACAGAGGCACATAAACATTAAGTGACTTGCCTAAGGTCACACAGCAGACAAGTGGTAGAGCCAGGATTAGAACACAGGTCCTCTGACTCCCAGGCCCATGCTCTATCCACTAGGCCATGCTGCTTCAGTCACCCTCAATCAGTAGTTAATTGAGCACATACAATGTGCTGAGCACTGTATCAAGCCCTAGGGAGAGTACTATAAAACAGTTGGTAGACACATTCCCTGATCTGGGTTTGGATATGCTGCCTGGAGAACTGCTGTAGAAGCCCTTGATCACCTTTAATTCAAGCCTCTACTGTAAGTAGTTTTACCTACATAGCCAGTAGCAAATTGGACCCTGGCCATAAGCCATTCCTTGAGAAGTCAGTTGAGGATTGCATTTATGCTCTATTTCTTTACCTTAAAAGAAGTGGTCTTCCACAAATGAATAACATTCTGACCTACCGTTGCAATGGAAAAATCAAAGACTGTTTGGCATGAATGAGTGACAAAGGAATAGCAGCCCTCTTCTCAAAAATGGGCAACAATTCCCACTACTGAATCAATAACACAAAGCCCTAAGTATTCCACTTTACCTGCCCTTCCAAATTGTAGAACATAGAGTGTGTTTAGGACAACTCAGTGCTCAAAGAGCTTGCTGAAGAGCATCCTCCTCAATCCATGGGCTACCCCTTTGATAGCCCGGTTAGTGTTTAATGTAACACAGCTTCTGTGCCTAATGAAGTCACCATTCAAGTATGGGGCAGGAGCAAACTCCCATTTTGAACTTCCCAACAAATTTTTAACTGTTTTTTTCTTCAAAAATATTATGTGTTATGGGACCTGGATCTGTATGGTTGATGGTAAAAAAACCCCATAATATTGGATAATTATAAAAAACTTTGAGTTGCATCTTCTCTCTTTTTTATGGTATTTGGTAAGTGCTTACCGTGTATTAGGCACTTTCTAAGCATTGGGGTAGGTACAAGTTAATTAGAATGGACACAGTTCCTGTCCCGTGTGGGGCTCACAGCCTAATTATGAGGGAGAATGGGAGAACTGAGGCACAGAGAAGTTAAATAACTTGACCAAGATCACACAACAATCAATCGGCAGAGCCAGGATTAGAATCCAGGTCCTCTGACACCCAGGCCCATTCTTTCCACTAGACCACACTGCCTCTCTTCTTTGGCTTAAGGTCTGACATTCCAATCAATATATCTCTGGGCCAACTAGTAGCAACATCTAGCTCCCATTTCTTCTTCTTGGGTAGTTCACCATCCAGTAAGGATTTTCTCATTTGAAATTGATCAGGGCTCCTTTCATTTACACTTTTCTGCTCTGAGATGGTTGCAGCATGAGCTAGAATGGTGTGTCATTAACTTGCATTTCTGATTCAATGAATGAAGATGAATCAGATAGAAGGATAAAAGGATCAAATACCTGCTGAGGTGAACCTCTGGACAAATTTGCATATAGAAGTCAAAACATAAAGCTTTTAATAGGATCATAACGTTCAGGGAAATGCTTGAGCAAACTGATGAGTCATATGCTTCGCCCCTAATAGCAGCAGAGCTCGCACTTTCAATTTTCTTGTCATGAAGTCAATGGGAGGGCTGCAAGAAGAGGGGAAATAAATGTCAGATGGAAGAGATGACCTCTAGATCCGGAATCTGACAGACTGCCTTCTATGACTCTTAACCACCCACAAAGAATGCTTTGTCCCTCTGAAGGCAAACCTAGAGACTTGTCAGAAAAAGTCATTATATAAAAAGCTAAAGGATGTGATTTGATTCATGATTTTGTTCTTGCCCTTTTCTTTTTTTTCCCATAACAATTTCTTTATTCTTTGAAAAATATTTCCTAATTATCTACACCAGATATATGTCATTGAAGTATCATTTCTCTTTAACTTGGGCAGATAATACACAAACTGTGGTTTCATGGCTCTTGATAAAATTAGCCCTATCATAGATTCACAGACCCTCAGGCAGGGCTGGAATGGATCTTGAGATAATCCATCCCCTGCCTTCAGAGAAGAATAGATTTAAGTCATCCCAGACAGCCGAGACTACACCCTATTTTTAAAGACTTCTAGAGAAGGCAATGCCTCAGCCTCTCTCATTTATCACTTCCAATGTTTAAGCAGTCCTCACCATTGGGAAATTATTCATCATATTCAACCTAAGTCCTTCATTCTGCCTTGTAAACCTGTTTCCTCTTGTTCTGTCCTTGGCAGATCTGGAGACAGCTAAAACCATTCTCTGAGACAGAGTCCTTCAAATACTTAAAAAAAAATTGCTTTACTCATTTCAAACCTCAACTTTCTCTCTTTCAGGTTGAGTAACCTCATGCCTTCAGACCTTTCCAATTTTCCGACCTTCAATATCTTTCAAGTTGCCATATGAATCCTAGCCACAGTCTTCACATCTGCCTTTAATTGTGGAGCCTGAAATCAGCCACACCAGTTTAGTAAAGATTCTGAATGCATTGGTAGGGCTCCCTCACCATGACTCTACTTCTATTCATTCATCACAACTTTTCTTGAGTTCTGTTACACTGCTGATGCTGGGCCAGGGTGTTTCCCATTAGCATCCCTAGATCCTTATGTGATATATGCATGCAAATAATTCGGAAACAGATGGATCTTGGATCTGACCTAAAAAAATGTTTTTCTTCCTAGTCTTGGAACCAGGCCTTCAATGGCTCTATGTGTGCAGTTTGCTGTGCCTCTCCAGTTGTTCTACGCTTCGCTGAACCATCCTGGGAATCTTTTTGTTCACTCAATCATATTTATTGAGCACTTACCATGTGCAGACCACCATACCAAACACTTGGGAGACTACGATACAACAATAAACAGACACATTCCCTGCCCACAGTGAGTTTACAGTCGGGGTAGGAGGGGACTATTCTCCCCCTCTAGACTGTAAATTCCTGGAGGACAGGGAAGAAGTCTGCCAACTCTTTTACAGTGTATTCTTCCAGGTCTTTTTATAATGGTATTTGGTAAGTGCTTACTATGTGCCAAGCACTGTTGTGAGTGCTGGGGTAGATAAAAAGTAATTAGGTTGGACACATTCCAGGTCTCACATGGGGCTCATAGTCTTGATCCCCATTTTACAGATGAGGGAACTGAGTCACAAAGAAGTTAAGTGACTTGCCTAAGGTCACACAGCAGACAAGTGGCAGAGCTGGATTTAGAACCCAGGTCCTTCTGGCTCCCAGGCCTGTGGTCTATTCCACTAAGCCATGCTACTTCGTGCCTTAGTGGATAGAGCTAAATCCTTAGTACAGTGCTCTGCACACAGTACAAGCTCAATAAATATCATTGATGGTTTGATGGGTTACTTGATCTTGAACATTATTTCTAGGTCAGTAATCCTAATTTTCAAAATTCTGGTTTTCCCCCCATTCCTCCCATTCGGATGGGTTACCTTTAAATATAAAGAACATGGTTGTTATTCAATCATACTAGTAGACTCACCAGGGATACTTCCTGTTATGTATTCTGCTTTGTCTCCATCTCTCCCAACCCTGTTGAAGATGATGGCTATCACCTCATTTCCAGATTCAGGATTGTGTCACCCTTCCTCTCCATGCTACATAACTGAGCCTGCGTCATCATTTCAGTTCCATCCTCATGTAAGTTAAGGCCTCCCCTTTCTACAAGACTGAAATGATCATATTGGTGTTCTCTCCTCATTGTACAATATCCTCTATATTTATACAACTTTTTAGCTACTTTAAGGAAACACAGTTTAGATATTTTTATTCTAAAATTTTACTTGCCTTATGCAGCATTCAAATATGATGTTCTACTAGCTTTTTTTATTACCTCAAGATAGTATAATAGTGCAAAACTAGCTTGTGATTTCAGCCCCCAAATTGTCAAGGTTGCCACTGAGAATGTAAAACAAATTTGAGATACCAATCAATACCTAGTGTAATCTATCAGAGAGATGTATGTTATTATAAGCATACAATTATAATTTATTTCATACTAAGTAATAGCCACAAATACAACAGATATGTGTTCTATAATCTACTATAGTATAATGAGCAACATTCAGAATTGATTAAGAAAAAAGAAAATAGTGGATCCTAATCTCATCTACCCATTGATTTACTACATAATTCTGAAAAATTTCCTTGACCTCTTTGAACCCAAGTCAATACAGTTACAAAACTGGGTAAGGGCAGGATGGTGATGGAAAACAGATGCTCTGAGAAAATTGGAAAAAAAAATGGGAAGCAAAACAGGATTAATTTTTCTCTTCATTGAGGTGGGAGTTCATAAATCAGGTCCAGCTCACACAGATATGAGCATCCAAGGCTTGCCTGACATTCTAAGATATTATTTTTTAACTCTGGTAAAATCAACTTTAATGGCAAATACATCTAATGCAGGACTATACCTACTGATAAAAACGAGAAGGTTATGAACGGGAAAAGATTTTTTCCTTTACCGCCGTCTGACACTCTGTGATGACCCCTAGTGGGTAAATTGGGCATATTTGTTACAATAGAAGGATAATTTAGGAAAGAATCCCAGCATGGTCACAAAAATTCATGACACTTTCAGTTGCCTTGTGAAAAGCTGTTACTATTTCACGGCGACCTAGTGGACTTTCAATCAGGTCATTCTCAAGCACTGCCCTGTTGCGTTGGATTCACATTTATTTGGTTTAGGCTCATGTCTCTTCTACCACTCTGCTAGTCCGTATTCTGAAACATGAAGAAGCATCTCTAGTCAGAGGCGTAATGAGGATGGTCAGAGTGTTAATTTTTTTTAAAAAATAAGACTGATCAATATCACAAGGAATAGTTAATTTCCAACTCATTTTGAGATCAGCTGATTTCATTTTAGCAAGACTAATACTATAGCACTCTGGAATGAACAATATTTTAACTTTAATAATAAAAAAAAGTTTCCTAGTGAAAAATCAAAAATGTCACAGATCATAATGGTCATAGTACCTTTTTTTTTCAGTTGCAATTTGGCCTCTAGAAATTACCTTAGCAAACTGTAACAGAACATTGTGGCAGGATTCTTTGCATTCATTCATTCAATCGTATTTATTGAGCGCTTAACTGTGTGCAGAGCACTGTACTAAGCGCTTGGGAAGCACAAGTTGGCAGCATATAGAGACGGTCCCTACCCAACAGTGGGCTCACAGTCTAGAAGGGGGAGACAGACAACAAAACAAAACATATTAACAAAATGAATAAATAGAATAAATATGTACAAGTAAAATAAATAAATAAATAGAGTAATAAATATGTACAAACATATATACATATATACATATAACCTTAAGCGTGGCTTAGAAGAAAGAGCAGGGGCTTGGGAGCCAGAGGATGTGGGTTCTAATCCCGGCTCTCCCATTTATCTACTGTGTGACTTTGGGCAAGCCACTTAACTTCTCTGTGCCTCAGTTACCTCATCTGTAAAATGGGGATTAAGAATGTGAGTCCCACTTGGGACAACCTGATTACCTTGTATTACCCAGTGCTTAGGTTAGTATTTGCAACTTAGAAAGTGCTTAACAAATACCATAATTACTATTAAGATTTAACAGAGTGGGAGTTCATAAATCAGACCCATGCCATACAGATTTGAGTAACCAAAGGTATTTTGGTGTTCTATATGATTTAAAACAAAAACAAAAACTATAGACTGCAATAATCTTAGTGTTTATGAACAATACAATGGCAAATTTATTCTTGTTCATGTGCTTGTCACTTGTAAACTTCTTAAAGGCAAGGATTTTGTCTACCAACTCTATTGTATTATACTCTCCTGAATATTTAGTACAGTGCTCTGCACATAGTAATCACTCAGTCAATAGAGAAGCAGTGTGGCCTAGTGGAAAAACCACAGACCTGAGAGTCAGAGACATGGGTTTTAATCCCAGCTCTATCATGTGTTGCCAACTTGTACTTCCCAAGCGCTTAGTACAGTGCTCTGCACACAGTAAGCGCTCAATAAATACGATTGATGATGATGATGATGATGTGCCGGCTGTGTGGCCTTGGGACAGTCACTTAACGTTTCTCTGCTCAGTTCCCTCATCTGCAAAATGGGGATTCAGTACCTGTTCTCCCTCCTACTTAGACTGTGAGCCCCATGTGAGATCTGACTATCTTGTATCTACTCCAGAATTTAGTACAGTGCTTGGCACTGCTGAACAAATACCACAGTGAATGAATATCAGTGATTAATTGATTGATTGATTGACTATGGCACCTGTTTTTGAGAAGTAGCGGTAGTAATAGTAGTAGAATTCCAACAACATTTATTAAGTGCCCTCTGGACGTAATGCACTGTACTAACACTTGGGAAACTACAAGAGATTAGCCAGATATGTACCTTGTTCACAAAGAGTTTACACTCTAGGAGGAGAGACAGATATAGAAATACTTAGAATCAATCAAGTGATCAGAATAGTGGATGGCACATCTGATTATTAAATGTAGCTAAAGAAGGTTTAAATACATAAGTAAATGTTAGAAATGGCTGTTGGAAATTACTCCCTGTAACTCCAAGTACAGGGAGTTAATAGAGGAAGGTTTGTTGGAGAAGGTAGGATTACCTGTCCCTTTGTCTCCTGATTTTCCAAAGCTTCTCCTTGAGAAGAACAACACCCCTCTTCCAGTTGGCATGCAACTGTCTGCTATGGTAGTCCTCCCAAAAAGTATTTCTATAATCTCAATTAGCACCCTTAATTGGTTCCATGGAAATAAAGTGCTAAGCAAAAGAAAGCTTAATGGAGTATTCCCCAAATCCCTCCCATTACACACACTAAAAACCCAAACAGTGTAAATATGCATAAAACAGTAATAAAAACATAACTACAGGATACTATGGCAATGTAAACAAGAACCAGTAACAAAGGTTTTTGATTAGATTTTTCATGAGTACATAGGTAAATGTAACTAATATGTACCTAAATGTACCTAATATTTATTTTAGAGTATTATCTTTCACACCTTATGCAGCACCCTATCTTGTGCTAACACTGAAGATTTGTCACTCTCTGTACTAAATGGATTGTCATTATCTAATGTTAAACTGAGAAGTGCTTTAATTATTCTATTCAAATCACTCAAAATTCTGCAAAATTGAGAAAGTTAAGATTAACTTTCCAGCATTATCTGAAAGCAAGAGAATGCTCTAAGAAAGACAGTATTAAGGTTTAGCCAATGAAATGATGAAGGACCCTTAAAAGGAGAGAGTTATAATGGGATATGGCTTTTGCTCAGTTTGAGTAAGGCCCATTTCAGATCTCCAGGTCAGATCAGCACTTAGAACAGTGCTCGTCACATAGAAAGCATTTAACAGATACCATCATCGTTATTATTATTATCACCAGATCACCATTTCAGATCATCAGTTGTCCAGTTGCCCACTAGCATACAGGGTCCTAAGGTCCTACTAGCAAAATGGTGATGATAATTATGCTAGTGATGATGATGATGATAAGTGCCAAACAGTGTGTTAAGCTCGAGATTCAAGATAATTAGTGATGATCACTGCCTCAGTACTGCCTCTAAGACCTACATGTTGGTTAGCCTCTTATGCCATTTGGCACTGAATAGCACTCATGAGTGCAACTGATGAAATTGTTCAAGAAATCCAGGTTTCACAGTACTACGTTTGAAAACTTTTACAACCTAAGAAGCAGCGTGGCTTTGTGGAAAGAGCATGGGCTTGGGAGCCAGAGGTCATGGGTTCTAATCCTAGCTCCACCACTTATCAGATGTGTGACTTTGGGCAAGTCACTTAACTTCTCTGTGCCTCAGTTACCTTATCTGTAAAATGGGGATTAAGACTGTGAGCTCCATGTGGGACAACCTGATTACCTTGTATCTACCCCAGTGCCTAGAACAGTGCTTGGCACATAGTAAGCAATTAACAAATATCATCATCATCAATCTTTAGCTTTAGCCAAAGGCCTCACTGTCACAACACTGTCAATTTTCCAAGTAATACGATGACTCATTGGATTGTAAACTCCTCCCACTAGATTGTGTGCTCCTTAAGGGCAGGAATCAGATCTACTTTACTGAGCTCTCCCAAGTGCATAGTGCAGTGCTCAGCACATGTTAATCCCTCAATAAGTACCACTGATTGATTGAGTGGAGTCTTTGATGTGTTTTTCTACTTTGTCTACCCTTGAATCATAACTTAGATTACTTAAAGTTTATTCAGAGCATTGAGTTCTATGGAAATTGTTGGTTGCACATAGTATTTTCCTGGTGTTGTCTGGTGCACAACTTTATTTTTCTGGTCTGATGTCAGCCTAGTCAGGACTATCCTTACTCTGAGAAGAGATTCTTTCTCATCTGCATTACTTCTTACATATGTAACTGTAGAACACAGACATTGGCATTCAGCAGCTCAAGGATGACCTTCTATAAGACTTCCTAACCACTCATAGCCTGTTGATTTGGAAGCAATGAATGTAATTTTTTCAGCATTTACCATGTACAGGGCACTGAACTAAGTGCTTTCATGTTCTTCAGTGTATTAGAAGTATAAGTGCTTGGCACATAGTAAGTGCTTAACAAATACCATCATTATTATTATTATTATAATTTAGCTACCTTCTCATGTTCTCCAGTGGAACCTCATATATACTGATCCATGTTGTTTGTCTATTTTAGCCGATGTGTTATCATGACAAAAATTCTGAAAAATTCAAATTAGATACAGGATCAGCTTCAGGAATGTTTCATGTCCCAGACCAACACCTTATGTGAAAACCTTGGTAACCATTATCACATGTCATAAATTTTGAATCTCATCAATACCCTACCAGGTATATTTTACCCATTAAGATAAAATTTTGATTCACAGAAAGGGAAAGAAGACAATTATTTTTGTTTTTTATTTCACTTCTAATGTACAATGATCAATATGCACAAGAAAACTACCAAAAGGGAATCTTGTTAAGTTGCCTAATGCTATCCAGATAACAAAATGTTGCATTAAGTTGCATGAATCTACACCCAAAAATATGCAACATACAACATTCAGAGGGCACTGCTTCAGCCCTTCAATGAAGACTGCTAGTTTTATAAATTCTTAGATGCTGACCTCATTACATGCTTGCTAATAGTATATCAAAATTTGAAAAATTAAAAGAGTACTGTAATTATGGGTTAATTTGTTGATGAAAGTTGTGTGATGAAGAAATAAAATTTGAGTGTGCTTTTTCTCCTCTGTTTGTGCAAGTGCCCTAAATCACCAGCTTCTGTCTTTTATTCCAGTACAAAATACCTGGAGATGATTGGTATATGCTGATAGTGGAATGGAAATATTTTTAGTCACCGTAACAACAAAATGCCTTAGTAGTGAACAGAGCACTCAATTAAAATGGGTAAAGTAAAAAAGTTATCCAGATTTGGGGAATGAAGAAATACAGCTTTAACAACACAGTATAAGGAACTCATCCATGCTCAGACATTAACCATATCTAAACTTCTTTGCTATCACAGAACATAATTCATTTGTTATCTTCAAAATCGTCTGGTGCTTGGCTCTGTACTTGTTTTAAAATGCCTAAAGACTAATCAAATGCATGTGTACTCTGTCTAACTCCTTTATTCTCCTTCACAAGGGAAAATAGGAATCAGTCAACTGGCTCTTAGGGAAGCAGCGTGGCTCAGTGGAAAGAGCATGGGCTTTGCAGTCAGAGGTCATAGGTTCAAATCCCCACTCTGCCAATTGTCAACTGTGTGACTTTGGGCAAGTTTCTCAACTTCTCTGTGCCTCAGTTACCTCATCTGTAAAATGGGGATTAAGACTGTGAGCCTCCCGTGGGACAACCTGATCACCTTGTAACCTCCCCAGTGCTTAGAACAGTGCTTTCCACATAGTAAACGCTTAACAAATACCATTATTATTATTATTATTATTATTATTCTCTTCTGGAAAGTGAAATTAATTCAAGTTTTAAAAGATCTATAAAACTGCTAATTGGAATTCCAGAAAGCAGCAACCCCCCAAAACCTTAATTTACATACATAGAAGATCTACAATTCTGAAGATGATACTACTGATAGTAAAATGGATTTTTTTTCTTAAGGTATTTGTCAAGTGCTTACTATGTGCCAGGCACCACACTAAGCATTGGGGTATGTCAAGTTAATCAGCCTGGACACAGTCCATGTCTCACAGGGGCTCGAGGTCTTAATCCCCATTTTACAGATGAGGTAACTGAAGCAAAGAGAAAGTAAGTGACTTACCCAAAAGAAGCAGCCTAGCCTAATGGAGAGGGCATCTGCCTAGGACTCAGAAGGACCTGGGTTCTAATCCTTGCTCGATCATTAGTCTTCTGTGTCACCTTGATGAAGTAACTTCACTTCTCGTTGCCTCAGTTCCCTCATCTATAAAATGGGGATTAAGACAGTGAACCCCATGTGAGATATGGACTGTGTCTAATCTGATTAGCTTGTATCTACCCCAGCACTTACTTCAGCACCTGGCACACACTCAGTGCTTACCAAATGCCATTAAAAAAAAATCACACTGCAGACATGTGTCAGGGCTGGGATTCGAAACCAGATCCTGTTGGCTCCCAGACTAATCCTGGATCTATTAGGCCACACTGCTTCTCATTGACAGATATAAAAAAAAATGAGATGAAGAAATTAAATATTTAAGAGCATTTTCATAAACCCCAACTATTTAAATGCTGTTCCGATATAATAATAATAATAATGATGGTATATGTTAAATACTTACTATGTGCAAAGTGCTGTTCTAAGCACTGGGGAGGTTACAAGCTGATCAGGTTGTCCCGTAAGGGGCTCAGAGTTTTAATCCCCATTTTACAGATGAGGTAATTGAGGCACAGAGAAATTAAATGACTTGCCCAAAGTCACAAAGCTGACAGTTGTCAGAGCCAGGATTTGAACCCATGACCTCTGACTCCAAAGCCCATGCTCTTTCCACTGAGCAACACTGCTTCAATTCAGACCAAAGTTTTTGAGAGCAATTTTATTTTATCTTTGGTTATGTGACCCGGGCTTCTGACAGATGCTACCTGGAATTTCTAGAGAGCAACTTGAACCCTCTCACCATCAGGACTAGGATAGCCCGAAGCCCACGACCATGGGTTCTTTAACAATTCTTCAATGATTTTGACCCCTTCGTCACCTTCCTTCTCTCCTTTTCCATGCCCACTCTGATCCTCGGAGACTTCAACATCCACATAGCTATCCGGGGTGACTCCTCTGCCGCCCGCCTTCTTTCTCTCCTTGATGCTGCCAACCTCTTGCTCCACCCCACTTCACCCACTCACCAACTTGGTCACACCCTCGACCTCATCATCTCCTACCACTGCACTGTCTCCACCCTCACCAACTCTGAAATCCCTCTCTCTGATCATAATCTTCTCACCTGCCTCCTCACTCACACTCCTTTCCCCTGTAAATCCATTTTACTCCCTCACAGAGATCTCTGCTCTCTTGACCCCATCCATCTTTGTGAGCGCCTCACACCCCACCTCACTTCCCTTTCCTCTCTACCCAATCTTGATAATCAGATTACTGCTCTCAACTCTCCCCTTTCTACTCAGCTAGACTCACTCGCTCCCCTTTCCCTTCGCCGCTCTTGGACCACTAACCCACAGCCCTGGATCACTGCCACTGTCCACCTCCTTTGCTCTTATGCTCGAGCTGCTGAACGCTGCTGGCGAAAGTCTAAACACCATGCCACCCTCGTTCACTTCAAGTTTATCCTTTCTTGCCTTAACTCAGTCCTCTTCTCTGCCAGACAAAACTATTTCTCCTCCCTTATTGACACTCATACCCATCATCCCCGTCAGCTCTTCTGTACATTCAACTCCCTTCTCAGGCCCCCGGTTCCTCCCCCTCCTCCTTCCCTCAACCCCAACAATCTGGACTCCTACTTCATTAATAAAATTAAATCCATCTGGTCTGACCTCCCCAAAGTCACTCCCCCACCTTCTCCAACCCCCCGGCTCTCAACACTCTCCGCTACTCTCCCATCCTTCCCAGCAGTATCCTCAGAGGAGCTCTCCTCCCTCCTCTCAAGTGCTACTCTGGCCACCTGTGCTTCTGATCCCATTCCCTCTCTTCTCATGAAATCTCTCTCTCTGTTCTTTCTCCCCTCCTTAACTTCCATCTTCAACCACTCACTCTCCACTGGTTCCTTCACCTCTGCCTTCAAACATGCCCATGTCTCTCCCATCCTAAAAAAAACCCTCTCTTGACCCCACCTCACCTTCTAGTTATCGCCCCATCTCCCTCCTACCATTCCTTTCCAAACTCCTTGAACGAGTCGTCTACACGCGCTGCCTCGGATTCCTCAATGCCGACTCTCTCCTCGACCCCCTCCAACCTGGATTCCATCCCCTACATTCCATGGACTCTGCCCTCTCAAAGGTCACCAATGACCTCCTGCTTGCCAAATCCAATGGCTCATACTCTATCCTAATCCTCCTTGACCTCTCAGCTGCCTTCGACACTGTGGACCACCCCCTTCTCCTCAACAGGCTATCCAACCTTGGCTTCACAGACTCCCTCCTCTCCTGGTTCTCCTCTTATCTCTCCGGTCGTTCATTCTCAGTCTCTTTTGCAGGCTCCTCCTCCCCCTCCCATCCCCTTACTGTATGGGTTCCTCAAGGTTCAGTTCTTGGTCCCCTTCTGTTCTCGATTTACACTCACTCCCTTGGTGATCTCATTCACTCCCACAGCTTCAACTATCATCTCTACGCTGATGACACCCAAATCTACATCTCTGCCCCTGCTCTCTCTCCCTCCCTCCAGGTTCCCATCTCCTCCTGCCTTCAGGACATCTCCATCTGGATGTCTGCCCGCCACCTAAAACTCAACATGTCCAAGACTGAACTCCTTGTCTTCCCTCCCAAACCCTGCCCTCTCCCTGACTTTCCCATCACTGTTGATGGCACTACCATCCTTCCCGTCTCACAAGCCCGCAACCTTGGTGTCATCCTTGACTCCGCTTTCTCGTTCACCCCTCAAATCCAAGCCATCACCAAAACCTGCCGGTCTCAGCTCCACAACATTGCCAAGATCCACCCTTTCCTCCCCATCCAAACCACTAACTACCCTGCTCATTCAAGCTCTCATCCTATCCGTCTGGATTACTGTATCAGCCTCCTCTCCGATCTCCCATCCTCCTGTCTCTCCCCACTTCAATCCATACTTTATGCCACTGCCCTGATTGTCTTTGTCCAGAAATGCTCTGGGCATGTTACTCCCCTCCTCAAAAGTCTCCAGTGGCTACCAATCAACCTATGCATCAGGCAGAAACTCCTCACCCTTGGCTTCAAGGCTCTCCATCACCTCGCCCCCTCCTACCTCACGTTCCTTCTCTCCTTCTACAGCCCAGCCCACACCCTCCACTCCTCTGCCGCTAATCTCCTCACAGTGCTTCATTCTCACCTGTCCCGCCATCGACCCCCGGCCCACGTCATCCCCCAGGCCTGGAATGCCCTCCCTCCCCACATCTGCCAAGCTAGCTCTCTTCCTCCCTTCAAGGCCCTATTGAGAGCTCACCTCCTCCAGGAGGTCTTCCCAGACTGAGCCCCCTCCTTCCTCTCCCTCTCCTCCCCCTCTCCATCCCCACACCTTACCTCCTTCCCTTCCCCACAGCACCTGTATATATGTATATATGTTTGTATGTATTTATTACTCTATTTACTTTACTTGTACATATTTATTCTACTTATTTTGTTTTGTTAATACATTTTGTTTCGTTCTCTGTCTCCCCCTTCTAGACTGTGAGCCCACTGTTGGGTAGGGATCATCTTTATATGTTGCCAACTTGTACTTCCCAAGTGCTTAGTACAGTGCTCTGCACACAGTAAGTGCTCAATAAATATGATTGAACGAATGAATGAAATGTGTTGCCCTTCCCAAGAAAAACGGTGGGTGAAGCACTATATAAATATTCAGGCTGTTGGAGAATTTGTTGTTTATAGACTGGGATGGAGTTGGGGAGAAAAAGGGTTAGCTTCGATGTTAATTTAATTTTCTGTGCTTCTCTTTCCCCTTATAAATGGATAACACAGAATACCCAAACAAGGTGAACTGAAATAAGAACCCTGTAAACAGGCAGGCAGCATGGCTTAATGGAAAGAGCATGGGCTTGGGAGTCAGAGGTCATGGGTTCTAACCCCGGCTCCACCACTTGTCAGCTGTGTGACTTTGGGCAGGTCACTTCACTTCTCTGTGCCTCAGTTACCTCATCTGTAAAATGTGGATTAAGTCTGTGAGCCTCTCGTGGGACAACCTGATTATCTTGTATCTACCCCAGTGCTTAAAACAGTGCTTGGCACAAAGTAAATGCTCAACAACTGCCATCTTCATTATTATTATTAAGAAATATTTTATGCACCCAGTGAAGTAAAACCTCAGTTTTTGGCAGAATTGTGGAAAGTTGGGAGAGAGAAGCAGAAGATGGACAAAGCTGGTGTACAAAAACTAAGAATTAGTGAGTCTCTTAGGACAGAGGCTTGAATGAGATGATGGTGCTCTTTAAATAGCAGATACAACAATGAAGCAATCGGCAATCATTTTCATCCACAAACAATCCACCTCCACACCCGATGATAAACATTTTTACTAACAGAGACATCCTCTGGCATGCTACAGCTAGTGGCAGTGGCAGTGAGACCTTGGAGTGAGATGACTTGAGTTCTAATCCCAGCTTCACCATATGCCTGTTTTGTGACTTTGGGCAAGTCATTAATATCTCTGTGCCTCAGTTTCCTTAACTGTCAAATGAATATTCAATACCTGTTCTCTCTCCCCCTTAGACTTTGAGGCCCATGTAGGGCCAGGACTGTGTTTAACCTGATTATCTTGTATCTACCCGAATGCTTAGCTCAGTGATTGGCACAGAATATGTGCTTAACAAATACCAAAATTATTATTGTTATAAGACCTATAATCAGTCAATAGCATCTACTGAGGGCTTACTGTTTTCAGAGCACTGTACTAAGCAATTGGCAAAGTACAATATAATAGAGTTGACAGACACTATCCCTGTCCACAAGGAGTTTACAGTCTACAGAGGGAGAGACAGACTTTAAAATAAATTACAGATAGGGGACATATTTGAGTATAAGGATAGTTTCATGGGTGCTATGGGACTAAAATTAGTATACAAATGAGTGACTCCTACTTTTTATGGAATTTGCTAAGCACTTACTGTGTGCCAGGCACTGTGCTAAGCCTGGGGTTGGATACAAGAAAATCAAGGCAGGCACAGGCCCTATTTCACATAGGGATCACAGTCTTAATCCCCACTTTGGAGATGGAGTAACTGAGGCTCATAGAAGTGATTTGCCCAAGGTCACACAGCAGAGAAGTGGCAGGGCCAGGATTAGAACCCAGGCCCTCAGACTCCCAGGCCCATGCTCTCTCCACTAGACCAGGCTGCTTCTCACACTACTTCCACAACAGGTGCAGGATTATTAAGAATTGTTCTTATACAGACTGATGCATTTGGCACTTCCAGCCTCTTATACTGCTTTTGAAACAGTTTCTTGGTATCCCAATTTTCTTGAAATCTTTGCTCAAAGAAAGCAATATCTTTCCTGATTACCATATAGAAGGCTGATCTCTCCGCTCCAGTGGTACTATGCTTTAGCACAATGGCATTCTAATCCCACAGGTTCAAACCTACCCTTGTATAATCTCTTCTGAATCTTTGGTTAGTGTTTCTGGGTAAAAACACATACATAATGAGGTGTATACTTGATAAACACCAAGACAGAGTATTTTTAAAAAATGAGGATAAACAAATGTTAATGGTTGGACTCCTTTTGAAATTATGCAGTTTTTACTTGTGGAGACCAAGAAAATATTTTGAGTAATTGCCTCCAGATTCACTTTTGTAAAGTCTCTTATGGAATCAATACTTCATTAGAAGTCAGTAAGCCAGTTGTCAGCAATGTGTAAGTCAGATGGAAATTTCCTATGGCTTCCATGATACAATCAGTCTGCCTATCTTTCCATTAGTAAACAAATATCCTGGAATCCCTTATCTTGCCTGGAATCTTCGCACCATGATGCAGAAGGAGAAATAAACCCGTCCTGCATAATCCTAAGGTTACCTGATATTACTTACCTCATATTTTACAAGAAATGGGATGACATTTGCTTTGGTTTTGTGACTAATGTAAGGTTCAGTACTCACCTCTATGTAGAAAATAATTAGATAATTGGATATTTTGGGAGGAAATGGGTGTGGATATTGAAATTCTGACTTTTAAGGTGCACATCTGTAACTGTCTTCTTGGTTTCATTTAGATTGTAACATCCTTGTGGGAAGGAAAGGTTGTGTTGCTTTTGTTGTACACTCCCAAGCTCTTATGAATATAGTGCTCTTCAATCAGTTGACTCTCACTGATTCCCTGATTTTTTATTTTGTTTTTGAAAACCTACCCAAGTTGCATTTATCGAAGAGAAAGGGTGAAGGAAATGGGCTTACATGGGAAAAGAGAAGGATGAAAGGAGAATTTAATGAGTTTATAGAGGAAAGTTCTATTAATACTAGTAAAATCTTTTTTTTTTTAATTTCCACTATGGCTGGAGCAGAGGAATTTAGAGCATTTAGAAAAATGCCTTGACTGGGGGTAATTGTGGGAGCCTGGGATGAGTAACATGGGAAACAAGTATTTTACTCTGGTGATTTCTCAAAGGGGTGATGATTATCTTTCTGGAATAGTTGCCGTGCAAACCTACACAAAGGTGAAGAATTGGAGTAAGAATAACATCTGTGGTATTTGTTAAGCACTAGTTATTCATTCAATTGAGTGTTTATTGCATGTAAAGCACTGTACTAAGAGCTTGGGACAGTACAGTATAACAACAAACAGACATATTCCTTCCCACAGTGATTTCACAGTCTAGACTATTCATGTGCCTAACACTGAAGATACCAGATGATCAGATCAGATGCAGTCCCTCTCCAGAACAGGGCTCACAGTTTAAGGGAAAAGGAATAAATGAATGACCTTTGAGGTCTCATCTAATTCTAAGATTCCAGAATGAAGAATAATAAGAAGAGAGGCAGCATGGCCTAGTGGAAACAGCATAGGACTGGGAATCAGGAGGCCTGGGTTTACAACCTAGTTTTTGACACTGGTTTGCTACGTGACATTGGGCAAATCCCTTGATATCTTTGTAAAAAGCAGGAGAAGCAGCATGTCTTAGTGGAAAGATCATGGTCTTGTTGGGGGTGGGGTGGGGAAGAGAGAGAGAAAGAGAAGCAGTGTGGCTTGGTGGATAGAGCATGGGCCTGGCAGTCAGAAGATCATGAGTTCTAATCCCAGCTCTGCTACATGTCTGCTGTGTGATCTGGGGCAAGTTACTTGACTTCTCTGGGCCTCAGTTACCTCATCTGTAAAATGAGGATTAATATTGTGAGTCCCATGTGGAACAAGGACTGTGTCCAACCTTATGACCTTGTATCTACCCTGAGTGTTTAGAGCAGTGCTTGGCATGTAGTAAATGCTTAACAAGTACCATAATCACTATTATTAGTAGTAATATTATCATCATTATTATTAAAAGCCAGGGAGCAGTAGCTGTGCCTGGTGGGAGTAATGTGCAGAGGTAATGAGATGGAGGTGCTTGGCACAGTTGTCTGCACACAGTAAGCACTCAATAAATATGATTGAATGAATGAATGAAAAGGAAAAATGGCTGGGGCAGCAGGATAGATAAAGCAAGGGATTCCACCAGTGGTAGGGAAGGGACATACTATAGGTGTCTTGGGATTTCAGACAGCAGTAATCTAACTGGACACTGAGAGTTTCTACAAAATGAACATTTTATAAAAGTGAGGGATGACCAACCTAGAAAAGTGGTAGTGGGCTGATGGATTTTCTGAAATTCTGTAAAAAAAGACTTTAATTCATTTTAGTTAATGTTCCACCTGCAGGAAATCTCCCCTATCTTTTCCCCTTGTTTTCCTCCTTTCTGTGCCCCTCCCAAAATCCTACCCAGGTGTCCCAGTTTTCCTGAAATAGTTAATGGTCAGCCTGTGAATAAGTAAGTCCTTTACCCATTTTTCCATTCTACACATTCTTGGTATTAGGATTTTTTCATTCATTCATTCATTCAATCATATTTATTAAGTGCTTACTATGTGCAGAGCACTGTACTATGCACTTGGGAAAGTTCAATACAACAATAGAGTGACAATCCCTGCCCACAATGAGTTCACAGTCGAGGGTTGGGGAGAGACAGACATCAGTACAAATAAACAGGCATCAGTATAAACAAATAAAATTACAGTTATATACATAAGTGCTGTGGGGCTGGGAGACAGAGAAAGAGCAAAGGGAGCAAGTCAGAGTGACACAGAAGGGAGTGGGAGATGAGAAAAAGTGGGGCTTAGCTTGGAAAGGCCTTTTGGAGGCATTCTGCCTTCAGTAAGGCTTTGAGGTGGGGGAGAGTAATTGTCTGGCATGTATAAGGAGGGAGGGCATTCTAGGCCAGAGGCAGGATGTGGGCCAGGGATCAGCAGTGAGAAAGGGGAGATAAGCCTGCAACCTTGGTGTCATTCTCGACTCTGCTCTCTCGTTCACCCCTCACATCCAATCCGTCACCAAAAACTGCCAGTCTCACCTCTGCAACATCGCCAAGATCCGCCCTTTCCTCTTCATCCAAACCACTACCCTGCTGGTTCAATCTCTCATCCTATCCCGAATGGATTACTGCATCAGCCTCCTCTCTGATCTCCCGTCCTCCTATCTCTCCCCACTTCACTCCATACATCACACTGCTGCCCAGATCATCTTTGTGCAGAAACACTCTGGGTATGTTACTCCCCTCCTCAAAAATCTCCAGTGGCTACCAGGCAACCTACGCATCAGGCAAAAACTCCTCAGTCTCGGCTTCAAGGCTCTCCATCACTTCGCCCCCTCCTACCTCATCTCCCTTCTTTCCTTCTACAGCCCAGCCCACACCCTCTGCTCCTCTGCCGCTAACCTCCTCACTGTGCCTTGTTCTCACCTGTCCCACTGCTGACACCCGGCCCACGTCCTCCCCCTGGCCTGGAATGCCCTCCTTCCGCACATCCGCCAAGCTAGCTCTCTTCCTCCCTTCAAAGCCCTACTGAGAGCTCACCTCCTCCAGGAAGCCTTCCCAGACTGAGCCCCCTCCTTCCTCTCCACCTCCCCATCCTCCCCTCCCTACTTCCTTCCCCTCCCCACAGCACCTGTATATATGTTTGTACATATTTATTACGCTAATTATTGTACTTGTACATATTTACTATTCTATTTTATTTTGTTAATATGTTTTGTTTTGTTGTCTGTCTTCCCCTTCTAGACTGTGAACCCGCTGTTGGGTAGGGACCGTCTCTATATGTTGCCAACTTGTACTTCCCAAGTGCTTAGTACAGTGCTCTGCACACAGTAAGCACTCAATAAATATGATTGAATGAATGAATTGAAGCATATTGAGAAGGTTAGCACCAAAGAAGCATATGTGGGCTGAGTTGTAGAAACAGAGAAGCTAGGTGAAGTAGGAGGGGACAAGGTGATGGAGTGCTTTAAAGCCAGTGATGAGGAGTTTTTGTTTGAAAAGGAGGTGAATAGGCAACCACTGGAGATTTTTTTTTTCTGGGTGGGGGGCGGTGACATTTCCTGAATGTTTCTGTAGAAAGATGATCCGGGCAACAGATTGAAGTATGGATTGGAGTGGGGAGAAGCAGGAGGTTGGGAGGTCAGCAATGAGGCTAATGCAGTAATCGAGGTGGGATAGGATGAGTAAAAACTGGTAGTAGTTGGATAGAGAAGAAAGGGTGGATCTTGGCGATGCTGTGAAGTTGAGACTGACAGGATTTGGAGACAGATTGAATATGTGGGTTTAATGAGACAAAAGAATCAAGGATAACACCAAGATTATGGGCTGGCTCAGTGGAAAAGAACACGGGCTTTGGAGTCAGAGGTCATGGGTTCTAATCCTTGCTCCGCCAATTGCCAGCTGTGTGACTTTGGGCAAGTCATTTAACTTCTCTGGGCCTCAGTTACCTCATCTGTAAAATGGGGATTAAGACTGTGAGCCCCCCGTGGGACAACCTGATCACCTTGTAACCTTCCCAGTGCTTAGAACAGTGCTTTACACATAGTAAGCACTTAATAAATGCCATTATTATTATGGGAAGGATGGTGGTGCCATCTACAGTGACAGGCAAGTCCAGAAGAGGACAGGCTTTGGATGGGAAGATAAGGAGCTCTGTTTTGGACATGTTAAGTTTGAGGTGATGGGAGGACCTCGAAGTAGAGATGTCTTGAAGGCATATAAGCCTGAAGAGAGGGAGAGAGATCAGGGAAGGAGTTGTAGATTTGGGTATCATCTGCATAGGTCTGGTAGTTGAAGCCTTGAGAGCAAATGACTTCTCCAAGGGAATGGGTGTAGATGGAGAATAGAAAGGGATCAAGAACTGAAACTTGAGGGATCCCCCCCATAGTTAGTGGATGGGTGGGGGAGGGGGAGTTCGCCAAGAAGACTGAGAATGAAAGGCCCGAAAGATAATAATAATAGAACAAGATTTTCACAGTTTGTCCTGTTAGTTGATAAATACAATAAGATCCCCAGCACCTGGTACAGAGTTTGGACACTAATAAGAACTGTATAAATGTTGCTGACCATTAGATTCCCTAGGAGTAGGTTATCACAGCATGGCCTAGTAGATAGGGCCTAGGAACCAGAAGGACCTGAGTTCTAATTCTAGCTCTGCCACTTGTCTGTTGTGTGGCTTTGGGCAAATCACTTAACTTCTCTGGACCTCAGTTACCTCATCTGTATAATGGGGATTAAGACTGTGAATACCATGATGGCAGGGATTGTGTCCAACCCAATTATCTTGTATCTAGCCCAGTGCTTAGTTCAATGCTCAGCACCTAGTAAGATCTTAACAAATAAAATTATCGTTATTATTATTATTATTATTCAGGGCATTAAGGTTCCTTTCAGGGTTTACTATACCTTGAGGGAAACTAAATGGTTTCTCAGAAGCCTAAAGGAATGAAAGAAATGCTCCTGTCTGGAATCTATTTCTCCTTTTCCCCCACTTTGATCACATCCCAAGAGATTATAAACTCCTGGAGGGCAAGGGATCATGACTTTTAATTCCATTGTATTATGTTAGGAGATTGTAAACTCCTTGATGGGAGAGAGGGACTCCTACTATAACTCAGCTTGCACTTCATTCCTTTAATGCTAACTTTCTCCTACTCCCTTCTGTGTCACCTTGACTTGCTCCATTTATTCAACCTCCCTCTCAGCCCCTCAGCACTTATTCATTCAGTCATATTTATTGAGCGCTTTCTGTGTGCAGAGCACTGTACTAAGCACTTGGGAAGTACTTATGTATGCATTTGTAATGTATTTATTAATTTATTCACATTAATGTTTGTCTTCCCTTCTAGACTGTAAACTCATGGGCATGGAACATTTCTGTTTGTTGTTATGTTGTACTCTCCTGAGTGCTTAGTACAGTGCTTTGTACAGGGCAAGTGCTCAATAAATACAATTGAATGAAGGAGTAAATGAATGGCACTACCAACCTTAGTGTGTTATACTCTCCAGGGTACTTAGTACAGCATTCTGCACATTATAAATGTCAATAAATACTATTGATTGGCTGATTAAATTCATTCAATCATATTATTGAGAGCTTACTGTGTGCAGAGCACTGTACTATTTGGAAAAGAAGAAAGAAGAGAAGGGGATGGAGGGGGAGGAGAAAAAGGAAAAGGATAAAGAGGGAAGGAAGATGCTTTTCTCTCCATTCTCCCTTCTAGAGATGGGTCTTGAAGCTGCTGGCACTCTGAGAATGCCATGGCTGGCTCAGCGCTCACTTCCAGGGCAATCCTGGCACCTAACCCTGGGGCTTTACACCATCAATCAATCAATTAATAGTATCTATTAAATATTTACTGCACTGAATGTCTGGGAGAATACTACTAATGATAATAATTGAGGTATTTGTTAAATTCTTACTATATGCCAAGCACTGTACTAAGCACTAGAGTAGATAAGTTGCCGAATTGTACTCTCCAAGCGCTTAGTACAGTGCTCTGCACACAGTAAGCGCTCAGTAAATATGATTGAATGAATGAATGAATAATCAAGTCCCAGGTGGAGCTATGCAGTCTATGTAGGAGGGAGAACGGGCATTGCAAGCCCATTTTGCAGATGAGGAAAATTAGGCACAGAGAAGTTTAGTGACTTGCCCAAGGTCATACTGCAGGTAAGTGGTGGAACCAGGATTAGAAACCAGATCCACTGACTCCCAGGCCAGTGCTCTTTCATTCATTCATTCAATTGTATTAATAGAGTGCTTACTGTGTGCAGGGCACTGTAATAAGTGCTTGAGAAGTACAATTCAGCAACAAATAGAGACAATCCCTACTCATGTTACTTCTCTACAATGCAACAGAGCTGGCAGACACATTCCTTGCTCACAAGTATCTTACAGTCTAAAGGGAGAGACAGATATTAAAACAAGTTATGCATATGTGCACAAGGGCAGTGGGGATGAGGGTAGGGTAAATACAGGGTAAAAATCCAAGTGCAAGGGTGATGCACAAGAGGTAATGCTTAAATCAGGGAAAGTCACTTGAAGGACACACGATTTTAATAAGTCTATGAAGGTGGGGGGAATGGTAGTCTATCAGATGAGAAGGGGGCAGAGGCAGGACATGGGCAAGGAGTCAGCAGCAAGATAGATGAGTTCAGGGTATGGTGAATAGGTTGGCAGTAAAGAAAGAGGAGTGGGCTGGGTTGTAGTAGGAAATTAGTGTCATAAGATAAGTTGGGGCAAGGTGATGGAGTGTTTTAAAGCCTAGGGTAAGGAGTTTCTGTTTGATGCAGAGGTAGGTGGGCAACTGGTGGGGGTTCTTGAGCACTAATAATAATAATATTCATTCAATCGTATTTATTAAGAGCTTACTATGTGCAGAGTACTGTAGTAATAATAATAATGATAATGATGATATTTGTTGTGGTACTCGTTAAACACTTACTGTGTGCCAAGCACTGTTCTAATCACTGGGGCAGATCCAAGTTAATCAGGTTGGACACTGTTCCTGTCCCACATGGGGCTCACAGTCTCAATTACCATTTTACAGATGACGTAACTGAGGCAAAGAGAAGGGAAGTTACTTGCCCAAGGTCACACATCAGACAGGTGGTAATAATGATAATAATAATAATAATAATGGTATTTGTTAAGCACTTACTGTGTGCTAAGCACTGTTCTAAGGATGAGGTAACTGAGGCACAGAGAAGTTAAGTGACTTGCCCAAAGTCACACGGCTGACAAATTATGGATCTGGGATTAGAACCCATTACCTTTGACTACCAAGCCCATGTTCTTTCCGCTGAGCCACACTAGAACTGGGATTAGAACCCATGATCTTCTGATTAATATGTTTTGTTTTGTTGTCTGTCTCCCCCTTCTAGACTGTGAGCCCGCTGTTGGGTAGGGACCATCTCTATATGTTGCCAAGTTGTACTTTCCAAGCGCTTAGTACAGTGCTCTGCACACAGTAAGCTCTCAATAAATATGATTGAATGAATGAATGATTCCCAGGCCTGTGCTCTATCCACTATGCCATGCTGCTTCTCACTAGCAAACGCTTACTGTTTTCCAGGCACTATGCTAAGTGCTAGGGTAGCTACAAGCAGATCGGGTTGGACACAGTCCCTGTCCCACATGCAGCTCCCAGTCTCAATCCCCATTCTACAGATGAGGTAACTGAGGCACAGAAAAGTGAAGTGTCCAAGGTCAAACAGAGAAACATGAACTGAATGATTTTGTAGCAAAATGATCTAGGTAGCAGAGTGAATTATGGATTGGAGTGGGGAGAGACAGGGGGCAGGGAGGTCAGCACTAAGGCTGATAGGACTTAGAGAATTCCTGTCCCCCCCATTCTTCTCCAGCCCTTTACAAAAGAGGTGGTAAGCAGCAGTATTCTTCCTAAAACCAGAGTTGGGACAAGGGCAGAGGGAAAAGTTGACTCAGCTCCTTCCTGAACCTTCGCTGGGACTGTGTCTGATCTGATTATCGTCTATCTGCATCAGCAATTAGCACAGTGCCTAGCATATAAGGAACACTTACTGCATACCATAATTACCAACAATTACTAGAGAGTTGCAGAATCTGCTGCCCACAGGAAGAAGCATCCATAGATTCTGCTGAAAGTTAATGAAAAACATGATAATAAATTATATAGGGAATTAAATTATTAAATCAGCAGTTTTGAGATTAAAGGACTGGAACATGAAGGGACCTAATTTCAGGGTAAAAGGCCTGTAGAATATGGGATGTGGGAGATGAGAGACACTAGACTGTAAGATTGTTGTGGTCAGGGAAATGTGTCTTATTTATTGTTGTATTGTAATCTCTCAAGCGCTTAGTACAGTGCTTATAGCGAGCACTCAATAAATACTATTGAATAAATGAATACTAAGCATTAATGCTCAGGCAGGAATAATCCACAAAACAGCATTCTAGTGGCCTGGTAAAGTTACTCCATCTCCCTGAATGACCTAACTTTGTATAGTTCAGGTCTAGGGGAGAACAGAGCCCGACATAAATTAGATGAAGCAGCAATGCTTAATGTACAGAACACGGGACTGGGAGTCAGAGGACATGAGTTACAATCCTGGCTCTGCCAATTGTTGGCTGTGTGACCTTGGGCAGATAACTTAACTTCTCTGTGCCTTAGTTCTTCTGTTCTCCCGCCTACTTAGATTGTGAGTCCCATGTGGGACATGGACTGTGTCCAACCTAATCAACTTGTATCTATCCCACAGCTTAGAAGAGTGCTTGACACATAGCAAGCACTTAAGAAATAACACTAAAAAAAAAATCACTCTTTCGACACACATCAATCCCTTTTTAATGCTGCCCATTTACCTTTCAATATCTAGATATATACTCTAAATTCTGGGTGTGAGTACTCATCTCAAAGCTGCAGATTTAAATATCAAATTCCCTGAATAATATTTCATTAGCTTTCATTAACTTTTCATTGTTCTTCTTCCTTGTCTCCTAATTCTTCTTTAGCCTCTCCTGTATTGCTTGATCTCCTGTCAAATGTGTTGTTCTCTGGTTCCCTGTGATTAGGTTTAAAAGTTAAATTGGGAGAAGAGCAAAAGTGTCTGACAGAAAGTGACAGGAAAGTACTCCAGCAAGAGGGATGAGGGGTGGGGAGGAAGTTGGAAGGGAAGATTTCATTAGCACCTTAAAGTGAAATGAGATAATCCCCGGCTTCATTCTTTTAATGCAATGTGAGTAGGAAGTCGACTCAGTTCCTAAAAAGCTTACATACCCAGTTAGGCCACCAGCTGAGACATTTGCACTCCCAAGAGATAGCAATTCCCTATCTCTGGGCCCCTTTGAATTATAGCTCTGAGCAGAGTTGATAGATAGAAAGAGGACCTTTCCATGCAAGGACTCCCTATAGCACACGGCCAAGGTCAAATGGCAAATTCTTGTCAAATGGCAAATTCTTGCATCATGCTTATTTTGTTTTATGAAGAGCCCTGAAATAATAGGGAGAATTAAGGATTTGAGGATGTTGGACATACTATCGAGAGAGACGCTGAAAATTTAGAAAATTTCAGTTTTGATAAGCTAAATGCTCTGCTGGGCTAAACGTTCGAAACATGTGGCGGAGAGTGGAACAGGTCAACAAAAACCCTCGTTACTATTTTCTTGAGAGTTTTTCCTTTCAGTGCTTATTTTATTTTTCAGCAGATCCTCCTCCCAGTCAAAACTCTTTTTAAAAGTTCCTTTAGATTTGGTGAACCATCTGTTACATACTTAGAACATGGATTTTGGAAGATGTAAAAATAAGGTTTTATGGGATAATTATTGGGTTTAATTTTTTAATAAAGGTAAAATGGGTTTAAAACCTCAAAATTGTCAACTTCTGTTTTTATGTTTCTCATACAACATTTTGGATGGTAAATTTTGCTTGGGTGAGATTGTGGCATCCTGCCACTTAAAAATGCCTAATATTGTCCTGGAAATTGGAACACTAGGGTTCTAGTCCTAGATACATGCCTGACTTGCTGTGTGGTCTTGAGCACATCACTCAACTTCTCTATATTTCAGTTTCTTCATCCATAAATCAGGATAGGATCTTTGAATTCCTTAACCTCTTAATCAATCAATCAATTAATCATATTTACTGAGTGCTTACAGTGTGCAGAGCACTTTCCAAAGCAAGTGGAAGAGAACAATGTAACAGAGTTGGTAGATGTGTTCCTCTTAGATTGTAAGTTTTATGTGGGGGCAAGAACTGTGCCTAATCTAATTTTCTTGTATCTACTCCAGGGTTTAGCATGGTGTTTCACTAATAATGACCATACTACTAGTACTACTACTACTACTACTAATGACAACATTTATTAAGTGCTTACTATGTGCAAAGCACTGTTCTAAGCGCTGGGGAGGTTACAAGGTGATGAGATTGTCCCACGGAGCGGGGGGGGGGGGGGGGGGGGGGGTGCTCACAGTCTTAATCCCCATATAACAGATGAGGTAACTGGGGCACAGAGAAGTTAAGTGACTTATCCAAAGTCACACAGCTGACAATTGGCTGCTACTACTATTACTACTACTACTAGTAATAATAATAACTTCTCAATTATGCAGAATGATAACCTAAGAGCTGAAGCAATTATTGAGTCATAGCAACTTTATGCAAAGTACTGTTTCAGGTGCTTAGGTAGGATAATAGAAATAAAAGGCATTGTTCCTACCTGCTAAGAGTTTACAGTTCGGGGAGGGAGAGGAGATGATACAAATTACAACACTCAATAGATAAATTGCAAGAATATAAACCCAAACGATAAAACTAAAGTGGGCAGATCGACGAGTATGTAGCAGGCAATATGCATGAAGGGGTTCCCCAGGGCTTTGTTCTGGGTCCCCTTCCTGTCTCAATTTGCACTCACTCCCTTGAGGAGCTCATCACCCTGTGGCTTCTCCATCCCCAACTCTAGGACTACCTTCCTCCTGCTCTGCAGTCTCCCATCTCCTCCTGACTCCAGGGCATCTGTTCCTGGATGTACCCCAGCCACCTCAACCCCACTGAGGAGGTCTCACTCTGACCTTCTCACCTTCCCTCCCAAATTGCCTCCTCTACTTAACTTTCCCATCACAGTTAACAGCATCAGCTTTCCTTCCTGCTTCTCAATCACATAACTTTGGCAAAAGCCTAATGTCCTTCTCTTACAATCTCTCTTCCAAGTTCAATCTTTCACTAAATCCCAGCTGTTCTTCCTCCAATACTTTTCTAGAATCTGCCCTCATCTCTCCATCCACACTGGTCCAGGTATTTGTCATATCTTGGCTTTACTACTGCTTCCGTCTCCTTGCTGATCTCCCTGCCTCCTTTCAGCATCTGTCTTCCCACTCTTCTCAAGCATCCAATGATTTCCCATCTCTTTCCATCTCCACTGTGTTTTTTAAAGCACTCAATTACTTTTCTCCCCCTTAATTAATCAATCAATGATATTTATTGAGCACTTTACTATTACTTCTACTAATGTGTTTATTGTGTGCTTGTTGTCTGCCAAACACGGTACTAAGTGTTGGGGTAGAAACAAGATAACCAGGTCAAACAGAGTCCCTGTCCCATATGGGTCTCATGGTGTAAGGGGGAAAGAGAAGAGATATTAAAGCCACATTTTATAAATGAGGAAACTGAAGCACAAAGAAGTGATTTGCTCAAGGTCTCCCAGCAGGCAGGTGGCAGAGTATCTATCTTCAAAGTCCTATATTAAAGTTTCAGTGGAGGCCCCCTTATTCTTAGTATTTGGGGATTTAGTGATTGATTCCATGTTCACCCTGGCCACACCTTCTGTGATTTTTAAAACTCTAATCATGTCCTCTGTCTTCATAATGATGATGGCATTTGTTAATCACTTACTATGTGCAAAGCACTGTTCTAAGCACTGGGGGGGCATACAAGGTGATCAGGTTGTCCCACATGGGGCTCACAGTCTTAATCCCCATTTTACAGATGAGGTAACTGAGGCCCAGAGAAGTTAAGTAACTTGTCCAAAGTCACACAGCTGACAAGTGGCAGAGCCGGAATTAGAACTCATGACCTCTGACTCCCAAGCCTGTGCTCTTTCCACTCCTCAAGAACCTCCAGTGGTTGCCCATCCACCTCCACATCTAACAGAAGCTTCTTACCATGGACTTTAAAGCACTCAATCACCTCAACCCCTCCTACCTTACTTCACTGACTTCCTACTACAATCCAGCCCACACACTTTGCTCCTTTAATACCAATGCACTCACTGTACCTTGATCTCATCTATCTTGCTGCCAATCCCTTGCCAACATTTTGTCTCTGGCCTGGAACTCCCTCCCCCTTCATACTGGCAGAACATTACTCTTCCCAACTTCAAAGTCTAATTAAAAGCACATCTCCTCCAAGAAGCCCTCCCTGACTAAACTCCCATTTCCTTTTTTCCCCCACCCTTCTATGTCACCCTTACACTTGGATTCACCCCATCTTCAACCCCACAATCTATTTATATTAATATCTGACTCCATCTCTAGACTGTGAGCTCACTGTGGGCAGGGAATGTGTTTGATGTTATATCATACATTCCCAAGCACTTAATACACAGTGCTTTGCACTCAGTAAGCGCTCAATAAATATGATTAATAATCATAATACCAACTCTGTTATAAAGTACTCTCAAAACAGCATATTTAGCATTCTGTGTGAGGGTGGACCATAATTTTCTATAGAGACAGAACTACTCCGTCCTGATGTCTGTTGTCCTCCCTTACTTTTCTTTGGCTGGAGCACTTCCATCATATCTGCCGAGTGTTATCAACCACTCAATCAGTGACATTTATTGAGCACATACTGTATGCCGAGCACTGTACTGAACGCTTGGGAGAGCCAGTAGGTCAGTTACCTACATTCTGAACACCACTATCTCTACATACATCCGAACACCAGAGGATGGAGGTATCTGATGGTTAAAGGTAGAGTTTAGTACAGTGCTCTGCACACAGTAAGTGCTCAATAAATACAATTGATTGATTGATTGATTGATTGAGTTGAGTTGTCTACCTTGCACATTTGGGGACCCGTCAGAGTGGGTTTGTGTGTGTGAGTGTGTGTCTGAGACTTTTCAATGTGTTGAGTTGCCTTGTTCCCCGAATTTGCTTTTCAATTCCAATAGCATCCAAACGACTACAGTCTTGATCATTCCTTAGTACCCAGTCCTTTATTTTACTTGCTAGCTTAGCCGAGGAAGGCTTCCAGCAGGAACACCAGCCCTTCCGAATCGTGCCTCTAGCTCTCCTCGCCTCCCCGATCGCCTCCCTGTTTGTGCCACTTCTTCCCTGCGTGTGTCGCTTCCTGATCCCAAGTCTTCTCATTCCGCCGCCCTCTCCCCCCTCGCCCTCTTCCCGCCCCCCACCCCCAGACCCTCCAGTTTCCTCCACATCGCCCCCCCGCCCCCCATCCTCCAGGTTGGCACCTCGCTGGGCTCCTTTCTGGGCTGACATTCCCCAGACTCCCTCCGGGACTGTTGCCCGGCAGATGGCACTGCCCCGCCCTTGTTCCTCCTTCCACCGGGGGGACCTCGCCCCTGGCCCTCTAGCTGCCGCCCGCCGCCTCCCGGACTCCTGGGTCCCAGCTTTCCGGGCTGGTGCTTCCTCCGGGACGGCCCCGGGCCGGGCGCTAGAAGGACTGGGCATCCTGGGCATCCCAGGCATCCGGGGCATACTGGTACCCAGGGGGCCGGCCGCGGGGCGGGCTCGGGGGCGATCAAACATCTCACCAGGGGCCGGGAGGGGGTGGGGGATGGGGGTATTTCTGCAGCAACCGGGCACTGCCACCCCAGGGGGTGGCAAGCCCCAAGGGAGATGCCTCCTATACGGCGCGAGGGTGTGCTGGGGGTGGGGTGGTGGTGGTGCGTGCGTGTGTCAGCGAGATGGTCGGGTGCGTGTGTCTCTATGTGTGTGTGTCTGTGTGTGTCTGTGTTTGTGGGGGGCGGGGGCATGCCTGGCAGGGGCCGAGATGCAGATTCTGGGTGAACATTCTGGAGGGAGAGAGGAGAGGGACAGGGCCGGGGGGCGACCACCCTTTCCAGGCACAGCACGGAAAGCCAGGAGACGGAGGGAGGCAGGGAAAGAGGAAGGGAGGCAGGGAAGGAGGGAGGGGTGGAGGAAAAGAGAAGGGGAGGAGGAAAAGCAGACAGGGAGACGGAGGAGTAGGAGGAGGGGGAGGAAAGAGGGAGGGGATCTGGAGGAGAGGCGGAGGGGAGGGAAGGGGGAAGGGGAGGAGGGAGAGAGGGAGGGAGGAAGGGAGGAGGGGTGGAGGAAAAGAGAAGGGGAGGGGAAAAGCAGACCGGGTGAAGGAGGAGGGGGAGGAGAAGGAAAGAAGGAGGGGATCTGGAGGAGAGGAGGGGGGGAGGGGGAAGGGGAGGGACGGAGGAGGAGGAGGAGAAGGAGGAAGAGGGGGGGAAGAGGAGGAGGGTAAGAGGAGGAGGAGGAGGGGGGAGGCGGGGAGGAGGAGGAGGAGGGAGGAGGAGGAGAAGAGGAGGAGGAGGAGAAGGAGAAGAGGAGGAGGAGGGGAAGAGGAGGAGGAGGGGAAGAGGAGGAGAAGAAGGGGGAGGAGGAGGAGAAGAGGAGGAGGAGGCGGGTCGCCGGGCAGAAGGCGGCGGCGGCGGCGGCGGCGGCGGCGGCGGCTGCTGCTGCTGCGGAGCGGGGACCCTCGCGGGCGCGGGAGCGATCGGCGGCGGGGATCGAGTGCCCGACCGACCGACCGACCGACCGACCGACCGACCGATCGATCGGCGGCGGCGGCCGCGGCCGGACTTGGGCGTCAGGACCCCGGGGCCGGGCCCGCCGGGATGGTCCACAGGAGCCGCTGACCCCCGCCCGCCCGCCCGCCCGCCAGTCCGCCGCCCCCACCCTGCGCTGCGCGCGCTGCAGTTCGGAGGGGGACTCCCCCGCTGCCCTTTGCTCCGCCCTCCCCGCCTCTTCTTCCTTCCCCTCCTTCTGTCTGTGTCTGTCTGTGTCCCTCCTCTGTGTGTGTGTGTGTGTGTGTGTGTGTGTGTGTGTGTGAGTGTGGTGTCCTCCCTCGGCTCTCCCGCCCGGAGGGAGCCGGGGGTCCCACTATGGGGGGGCTGACGGATGGCGGGCAGAGCTTGGAGGGGCTCCTCCTGAAAACCTTGCTTGGGATTGTATGTGCCGCCGTCTGCCGAGCCGAGCCGCATTTCAATGTGGAGGTAAGAGAAAGACCAGCCCCACCCGGGCTGAGGGGCTACCCCCAGACCCCCTTCTAGACGCCGGGGACCCCTGGGACCCCCAGGGCTCCGGCAGGAGGAGGGCAGCCGGGACGCAATCCCAGCTCCCTGTCCCCATCCCCTCATTCGTTCGTTCCTGCAATCGTATTTAATAGTAACAATCATACTAATGGCATCTGTTAAGCCCTTACTATGTGCCAAGCACTGTTCTAAGCGCTGGGGGGATACAAGGTAATCAGGTTGTCCCACGTGGGGCTCACAGTCTTCATTCCCATTTTCCAGAGGAGGGACCTGAGGCCCAGAGAAGTGAAGTGACTTGCCCAAAGTCACACAGCTCACAAGTGTCGGAGCGGGATTAGAACCCACGACCTCTGACTCCCAAGCCCGGGCTCTTTCCACTGAGCCGCGACTTATTGAGCGCTTACTCAGAGCGTTGGACTAAGCGCTTGGAAAGTACAATTCGGCAACTGATAGAGACCATCCCTGCCCAGCGACGGGCTCACAGTCTAGAAGGGGCGGGGGTCCTTCTGGAGGATGGAAACTAATAACGATTCCGGTATTCTCTTAAGCTCTTACTATGTCCCAAGCACTGCTCCAATCGCTGGGGTAGATCCGACTTCTTCGGGTTATCCCACGTGGGGCGCAGTCCCAGCCATTTGCACCGTCCCTATGATAATAATAATGATAATAAAAACTGTGGTGTTTGTCGAGCGCTTACTAGGTGCCAGGCACCAGATTCAGCGCTGGGGTAGATAATGATAATAATGACATTTGTTAAACGCTTACTATGTGCAAAGCACTGTTCTAAGCGCTGGGGAGGATACAAGGTGATCAGGTTGTCCCACGTGGGGTTCACAGTCTTAATCCCCATTTTACAGATGAGGTAACTGAGGACCAGAGAAGTTGAGTGACTTGACCAAAGTCACACAGCTGACAAGTGGCGGAGCAAGGATTAGAACCCTTGACCTCTGACGCCCAAGCCCGGGCTCTTTCCACTGAACCACGCTGCTTCCCCTTAGGTGCAAGTTAATCGGATTGTACACAGTCTCTGTCGTGCATGGGGCTCACGGTCTCCATCCCCATTTTACAGATGAGGGAACTGAGGCACGGGGAAGCCAAAGTCACACGGCAAGCAAGAGGAGGAGCTGGGATTAGAACTCAGATCCTCTGAGTTCCGAGTCTCTTTTCATTCATTCATTCAATCGTATTGAGCGCTTACTGTGTGCAGAGCACTGTACTAAGCGCTTGGGAAGTATCGAGCACCCTCCCCTCCCGCCCCTCATATCCCGGAGCAGAGCGTCCCAGCTTTCTTTGGCCCAGGGTCCGGGCTGGTCCCTCTGAGAGAGGCGGAATCCCCTGCCCCAATTAAAGGGGTCCGGGCTTAGCAGCCACTCAAAACAAGGCTACCACATTGTGGATGCGTCCCCTCCTCCAGGACCTGCAGAGTAACAAAGGAGGGAAAAAAGAAGAGAACTCCAAGAAAGCGTGTTGGGGAAAGCTGACTCCTATTTCTCGGTGATAACAGACAGCGTCTTCTTCGAACACAAACTCAGTCTGGGGAAAAGGTTCCCTTGAAATTCATCTCCTTAACCCCATCTCCCCTGGCCTCCCCCTACCCCAGAAGAAGGCTGACCCCCTCAGGGGGCTGCGAGATGTTTCTTTTTATTTTTTATTATCTTGCATCTCATCTTCTTGCGTCCTCCAGAGGGTCCGAGAGGCTGGTACTGTCATTGGTTTCATTCCGGTGCTTTAGGGAGCAGTGACAACCACAGACCAAGGAGATTTAAGAATAAGGACGGCAGAACTAGGCTACTGTTCACTTCATAACATCCACCCGGCGCTGAAACTCATAGCGGGCGAGGCACCGGGGAAATCACATACCCAGACGGGAATTTTGGCCTCGATTTATTGCCCGGATCATTGAATATGCAGAATCAGTAGAGGGTCTTAATGACTTACCGCCCCTTTGACTGCATTCAATGTCCTGTTATTGCCTTTGGGAGAGATTGTTTTCTTCATCAAGGAATAAGGTGCTCTTTCGGTTGCTGACTAGCCCAAACGGACGTCATCTGGGGATTATTTGCAACACCCAAGAAAACCCGTTAATCGGAATTTGAACTTTTTCAATGCATGGTAATTAATATTCATATCTAAAAATCATCTGTGGGTGCCTCCCGAATTCAATTGGATAGCTAAAAGTTCTGGTTACACTACACAGTGTGGGGCGTCTGGTGTAGTACACTAACCTTTTCTAAGAATTGATTACAAATAAAAATAATATTTCCAGGAGCGTTACAGAGATAAAGTTTGAAATATGAATTCTGTGTGACCTTTAAAAAATACACAAAAGGGACTAGTTCTTTCTAAAACTTTTTTTTTTCTTTTCTGGCTGAACACCAGATGGAAGTGGGCTGAAAGTCCAGACTTCTCATAGTAGCAGATTTGTACTTTCTGAAACATATGTCACAGATGGCTTTTCATACCTAATGTTTGAATTGAGTGTGTGTGTGTGTGTGTGTGTGTGTGTGTACACGCGCCCGTGTGAGTGTGTGTTGAGGGGGGGGAGAGAGAGAGAGAGAGAGAGAGAGGAGGCAACTGAGGGAATACAGGGAGAGAGGAGACAGGAAGGAAAAGGGAGGGAGGGAGGAGGAAAAGAAAGAAGGAAAATAGGAGAGAGGGACGAAAGGAGGAAGGGAAAACACTGAGGGAGGACTAGGAATATAAACCTTTCATTTATGAAATTATAAATAGAAGGCCAATTGCAGCATTTGTTTTCAAGTAAGAGTAAGTGCTAGAGCTTTCTTGGTAATAGTTATGAGAACCAGGATCAATACAGTAGTAATTTTAGGAAGATGGAGATTTGCTTTCTGCTTTGTTGGATAACATGAGTGTGTTGATGAACACTCTCTTAGAATTTTCCTATAGGAGAGTACTCTTAGTGACTCAGATTAGCCCGATATAGAAAGTTGAATGTTCAGAGGTATCATTTTAAACAAAACAGTTTTTTGGGTTTTTTTTAGCATCAGACATAAATCAAGACCTTATTTTATTAATGATTAGTGACCTGTTACTGAATTCCTATTAAACGTTTTCTCTGAGATGGAGATGATGGAGAATGATGATGGAGAATCAAGAAATCAATGATATTTACTGAGCACTTACTGTATGGAATGCCCCACACTAAGTGCCTGGGAAAGTAGAATACAAGAGAGTTGGTAACCATGATCCCTACCCTCAAGAGCTTACACTCTACTGGGGGGACAGACATTAAAATAAGTTGCAAATAGGAATACATCACAGCTAGGGAATTGGAAAGAGGATTATTATTATTATTAAATTATTTAAATTTAACTAATTACAATTGCAGATTTTCAGTATCAAAAATGTTTAGTTCTGTAATCAATCATATTTACTGAGTACTTACCGTATGCAAAGCACTTACTGTGTGCAGAGCACTGTACTAAATGCTTGGGAGAGTAAAATACAATGGAGTTAGAAGAAACATTCCAGCCCCACAAGGAGCTCACCAAATGATAAATTCCTAGCTACACCTATAAAGTATGTCTTTGCAAGTATGGGAGTTTGGAATCAAGGTCAAGAAGAAGTATGTCTAAATGTTTGCATACAGACATATGCTATGTTCCTTTAAAATTTATATACATCTAAATCCTGGATATCTAGATTTTCCTACAGCTCCATTTTTATGGACATTGCATTGATACTTTTTCCATGACAGGGAAAACTAACTGTAAACTAAAATATCACAGAAGCAATCTGGAGATTTAAAAAGATTAAAGGATGAAAGATGTAAAATGAGTTTCTGTTCTATTTTATGAGATATATTTTATTGGAAGTGCTAATGGTGTATGCTGTGCTTCTTTTCCTCTTTTCTTAAAGAGGCACTTACATAATGCTTCCCATTCATATTTGCTAAATATACCGTGTGCATACGTTTGCAGATCCATTCCCAAGGACAATTTAAAGCAAGTCACATTGGTATCAATCATATATGAATATCAGCAATACATTTAGATCTTGAAGCAATCTTTTCAGGAAGCATGCCAAGCTATTTGATTACCAAAGGTTTAAATTCACAAAAATGGGATTCAGACTTCTGCAAAAAAAACTGTACCTATAAGAACAGCAGAAAACTGTTTTCTTCAGTTATCAAAATTGCTAGTTACAGGTAACTTTTCCATCCTTATACTTGGGACACTTTTAGTCTAAGAAACATATTATTTAAAATTCTTTAGTAGTTTTAATGAAATGGCTCTTTTGAAGAAAAAGTATTCTGCCCATTTAAATTTATTCATTTAGAAGCTTTCACTATTGATGTCGATAGTGCCTGCAGAATTTGAACGCAGAGCAAACCTGAGAAGAGTAAAGAGTGTCCTGAACAGCATGGGTATTCAAAGAAACACAGGCCCTTCATTATTCTTCAGAGAATACAACAGATGTAGTTTTATTTCAAGTTGCTCAGCTATGCATTTAGATGCAGGGAACCATTTGATGAATCTGATGAAGCATGTGGTTATTTGGACTCAATGAATGCAACTCTACTTTGTTTCATGATTTAAGATTTTTATGGGCAGGGAATGTGTCTATTAATTCTGTTGTATTGTACTCTTCTACATGCTCGGTACAGTGATCTACACATAATAAGCACTCAATAAATACAATTGATTGATTGATTGATATAAGGAAACTTTTCTAGAGGTACATTTGATGAGTGGATTCATACATGGCAGCCCTGTCAAAGTCAATCAGATTTGGCTAAAACAGTTATTGAAGAGTTACATTCTGATCTTTTCTGACCTCAATATCCTTTGATGCATTTCTCTGAGGTGTAAGGTGTACACTAAGTAACTGTAGACAATTCTGTTTTTGAACTGAAGAGCACCGCAAAAATGGGATATCTTGCAGATACGTTGAAACCATATGTTTTTCCTTTGAAATTTGAGAGGAAATGGTATGACAGTAATCATTCTCACTGTTTAGTCATTCAAACTCTATTATGTTGTACTCTTCCAAGCTCTTAGTACAGTGCTCTGCACACAGTAAGCTTTCAATAAATATGATTGATTGATTTATAGATTGATCAAATGTTGAGTAACTAGGACCCTAATTTTTTAGCAGTTTGATGTGCTGCTAGCCGCAGTGCTTCTGGTTAAAAAAAGTTTAAACGCTGAATGATAAATATTGTAGGGTGACAAGACCAGATCACCCTTCCGTAGCAGACAATCTTGATGAAATAAAAATGGAATTTTTGGACTTATAAACCCAGATTCCGTTACTCAAAATGTTATCATAAAATAAAACATTGTGAAAGCCCCATATACAATTTATTGTTCTCTCAGAGTAAACTCTTTAACTGGTTTAGGATTTATGCTTCTCTTTGCCGCTTTTATTTGAATCCATCTAAAAGGTCAGTGCTTGCTTTAGGCAGCTTAGTTCTGCTTATGTACTTTCAGGAGACTTTATAAAGACAGAATGCCATCTTGTTCAGGTTTCAAGACACATCTCTTTCTGCAGTTTCAAAGCCTATGACTTCCTCCTTCTCTAAATTGTAATTGGTATCGGATCTCAAAAATCAATCAGTCAATGGTATTTATTGAACACATTGTGCGCAGAGCGCTTTACTCATCAGGTTAGCAGTAATAGCTCCAAAGTTCATATTCTTATTGGTATTATTTGAAAGTTATCAACACAGTAGATTTCTGATTTTAAAATGCACTGGTTTAACTCCTTTTACCAATGTTTTGGATTAAGCAATTAGTTTATGCAAATACAATTCTCAGTCTGACCTTTATCACATCTCTCTAGTCATCTCAACTGCTCTTGTTCACAGTTACACACAAGCACGCACATACACACATACAAACACGGAGTGAGTTCTACAGTTTGGGAGTTGTGTTCTGACGTATCCAGTTTCAGTCCACACCGCCACACTCCTCAAGAATCTCCAGTGGTTGCTCATTCACTTCTGCAATCAAACAGAAGCACCTTACCTATGGCTTTAAAGGACTCAATCACCTTGCCCTCACCTACCTTTCCTCTTTGATTTCCTATCAATCAATCAATCATATTTATTGAGTGCTTACTGTGTATAGAGCAACCTAATAAAATGCAGCCCTCAATCTTGGCTCCTCTAAAGCCAACTCACTCACTGTTTCTTGATCTTCTTGGGCCTGTCCATATCACTCCTGACCCCTCACCCTCATCCTACTTTTATCCTGGAACTCCCTCCCCCTTCATATCCAACAGACAATCACTCACCCCACCTTCAAAACCTTATTAAAATATCATCTCCTCCAAGAGGTCTTCCAGATTAAGCCCTCAGTTCCTCTTCTCAATCAATCAATCAATCAATCATATTTATTGAGTGCTTACTGTGTGCAGAGCACTGAACTAAGTGCTTGGGCAGTACAAGTTGGCAACATACACAATTCTGCATCATCCTTGCACTTGGATTTGTATCGCCCCACAGTTCTTATGTACTTATCCATAATTTATTTATATTAATCCCTGTCTCCCCCTATAGACTGTACGCTTCTTGTGGACAGGAAATGTGTCTACCTACTCTTTCGTATGGTACTCTCCTAAGCACTTGAGTACAATGCTCTTCACACAATAAGGGTTCAAAAATATGAATGATTTATTTATTGACTGATAGATTATACTAAGGAAAACTCATGCTGTTGTACTCACTTATGCATAGAACAGTTTAAATTGACAACTTATTTTGCCTATCCAAATGAATGCTTCCTGTGGCAACAAAGTTCCCTAATTCTGCCATCATGTTCTATCCAAAATAGTAAAAACAAGCATTCCAGCAGAACTGAATGTGTTAATTTGGTAGGAAATAACACCTAAATGTGAATCACTAAATATCATCCATGTTATTGTGTATGAGAAGAGATAAGTTTAGCTATGCATTATTCAAAGGAAGGTCAATAACCTTCTGAACCTTCAGTATATGTATTTTGTTTTGTCTAGAAGTAAGTCTAACAATAAGCAATCCTCATTGCTATTCATCGTAAACGGTTGCTTTTAGAAGTGCAATTAACATCTAAGAGCTCTTTTCTGAGTAGCATTCAAATTAAAGGTGGTGATAGATTTTTCATTTAACTGTGTAGCTGCAGTTAGGATTAAAAAAACAGTGGTAAAAGTGATATAGTTGGGCTGCTGCTGCTGAAATTTCAAAGACAGGTATATGTATTCATAAATAGAAGGAAACTGATTCATTCAGTCTTATTTATTGAGCACTTACTGTGAGCAGAGCACTGTACTAAGTGCTTGGAAAGTAAAATTCAGCATAGCTGGGTACACATCCTTCAGGCACACACACATGTACATATAGATATATATTGTTTCAATCAATCAATCAATCAATCCATTGTAATTATTGAGTGCTTACTGTGTGCAGAGCACTGTACTAAGCACTTGGGAAGTACAAGTTGGCAACATATAGAGACAGTCCCTACTCAACAGTGGGCTCACAGTCTAAAAGGGGGAGACAGAGAACAAAACCAAACATACTAACAAAATAAAATAAATAGAATAGATATGTACAAGTAAAATAAATAAATAGAGTAATGAATATGTACAAACATATATACATATATACAGGTGCTGTGGGGAAGGGAAGGATGTAAGATGGGGGGATGGAGGGGGGACGAGGGGGAGAGGAAGGAAGGGGCTCAGTCTGGGAAAGCCTCCTGGAGGAGGTGAGCTCTCAGTAGGGCATTGAAGGGAGGAAGAGAGCTAGCTTGGCAGATGTGGGGAGGGAGAGCATTCCAGGCCAAGGGGATGACGTGGGTCAGGGGTCGATGGTGGGACAGGCGAGAACGAGGCACGGTGAGGAGATTAGCAGCAGAGGAGCGGCGGGTGCGGGGTGGGCTGTAGAAGGAGAGAAGGGAGGCGAGGTAGGAGGGGGCGAGGTGATGGAGAGCCTTGCAGCCCAGGGTGAGGAGTTTCTGTCTGATGCGCAGATTGATTGGTAGCCACTGGAGATTTTTGAGGAGGGGAGTAACATGCCCAGAGCGTTTCTGGACAAAGACAATCCGGGCAGCAGCATGAAGTATGGATTGAAGTGGGGAGAGACACGAGGATGGGAGATCAGAGAGAAGGCCGATGCAGTAGTCCAGACGGGATAGGATGAGAGCTTGAATGAGCAGGGTAGCAGTATGGATGGAGAGGAAAGGGCGGATCTTGGCAATGTTGTGGAGCTGAGACCGGCAGGTTTTGGTGACGGCTTGGATGTGAGGGGTGAATGAGAGAGCGGAGTCGAGGATAACACCAAGGTTGTGGGCTTGTGAAACGGGAAGGATGGTAGTGCCGTCAACAGAGATGGGAAAGTCAGGGAGAGGGCAGGGTTTGGGAAGGAAGACGAGGAGTTCAGTCTTGGACATGTTGAGTTTTAGGTGGTGGGCAGACATCCAGATGGAGATGTCCTGAAGACAGGAGGAGATGCGAGCCTGGAGAGAGGGGGAGAGAGCAGGGGCAGAGATGTAGATCTGGGTATCATCAGCATAGAGATGATAGTTGAAGCTGTGGGAGCGAATGAAGTTACCAAGGGAGTGCGTGTAGATCGAGAACAGAAGGGGACCAAGCACTGAACCTTGGGGAACCCCCACAGTAAGGGGATGGGAGGGGAAGGAGGAGCTTGCAAAAGAGACACAATGAACGACCGGAGAGATAAGAGGAGAACCAGGAGAGGATGGAGTCTGTGAAGCCAAGGTCGGATAGCGTCTTGAGGAGAAGGGGGTGGTCCACAGTGTCAAAGGCAGCTGAGAGGTCGAGGAGAATTAGGATAGAGTATGAGCTGTTGGATTTGGCAAGCAGGACGTCATTGGTGACCTTTGAGAGGGCAGTTTCCGTGGAATGTAGGGGACGGAAGCCAGACTGGAGGGCGTCGAGGAGAGAGTTGGTGTTGAGGAATTCGAGGCAGAGCGTGTAGAAAACTTGTTCAAGGAGTTTGGCAAGGAATGGTAGGAGGGATATGGGGCGATAACTAGAAGGTGAGGTGGGGTCAAGAGAGGGTTTTTTTAGGATGGGAGAGACATGGGCATGTTTGAAGGCAGAGGGCAAGGAACCAGTGGAGAGTGAGCTGTTGAAGATGGAAGTTAAGGAGCGGAGAAGGGATGGAGCGAGAGATTTCACGAAATTAGAGGGAATGGGGTCAGAAGCACAGGTGGCCAGCGTAGCACTTGAGAGGAGAGCTCCTCTGAGGATACTGCTGGGAAGGATGGGAGAGTAGCAGAGAGTGTTGAGAGCCGGGGGGTTGGAGAAAGCGGGGGAGTGACTTTGAGGAGGTCGGACCTGATGGATTTAATTTTGTTAATGAAGTAGATGGCCAGATCATTTTGGGTGAGGGAAGGAGGAGTCGGGGGGGAACCGGGGGCCTGAGAAGGGAGTTGAACGTACGGAAGAGCTGGCGGGGTGATGGGTGTGGGTGTCAATAAGGGAGGAGAAATAGTTTTGTCTGGTAGAGGGGAGGGCTGAGTTAAGGAAAGAAAGGATAAACTTGAAGTGAATGAGGTTGGCATGGTGTTTAGACCTTCGCCAGCAGCGTTCGGCAGCTCGAGCATAAGAGCGAAGGAGGCGGACAGTGGCAATGATCCAGGTCTGTGGGTTAGTGGTACGAGAGCGGCGAAGGGAAAGGGGAGCGAGTGAGTCTAGCTGAGTAGAAAGGGTAGAGTTGAGAGCAGTAATCTGATCATCAAGACTGGGTAGAGAGGAGAGGGAGGCGAGGTGGGATGTGAGGCGCTCAGAAAGATGGAGGGGGTCAAGAGAGCGGAGATCTCTGTGAGGGAGTAATATGGATTTACAGGGGAAAGAAGTGTGAGTGAGGAGGCAGGTGAGAAGATTATGATCAGAGAAGGGGATTTCAGAGTTGGAGAGGGTGGACACAGTGCAGCGTTAGGAGATGATGAGGTCGAGGGTATGACCAAGTTGGTGAGTGGGTGAGGTGGGGTGGAGCAAGAGGTTGGCAGCGTCGAGGAGAGATAGAAGGCGGGCGGCAGAGGAGTCATCAAGGGATATCCATGTGGATGTTGAAGTCTCCGAGGATCAGAGTAGGCATGGAAAAGGAGAGAAGGAAGGTGAGGAAGGGGTCAAAATCATTAAAGAAGTTGCAGGTGGGGCCGGGAGGGCAGTAGATGACAGCTACAAGAATCTGGAGGGGGTGGTAGGTTTCACCCTCAGTGGCATCTCCAAATACAGAGGTCAAATGATTACACATTTACTTATGTGAGTAAGTAAGAGTGCTAATGTTGAAGTACCATACAATAATTCCTACAAAAAATAGAGTCATTTTAGTAAACACAGAAATGCATAGAAAAAGATGGTTCTTCCTTCTGATAGCTGAAGCTCCTCTTTCAGTTGTTCTTTACATACCAACCCAGAAATAATACATTTCGTGGTTCTACTTTTAGGACACTTTACTGGTGTAATGGAGGCTTTTTTTTCAGTTTGGTCCATGAAAATGATTTTCACCTTTTGTCTTATCATCTGTTACTATCACAAACGCCAAATTCAGTTCACACCTTCATTTACAAGATGTGCTTTACAGAAATCTGCTTCTTTTTTTTAATTCTACAGAAGATAAATAGGCAACTTTATTTCAATGGGCCTGTTTGTTTCAGTTGGCTCCTGGCCCAGGCTCTTCCCTCCCACACTAGGTAAAGGCTGACAAGAGAGGAGTGATGCTGCATCTAATTGAGGCCAGCTACACTTCATCAGAAATCTGCTATTGGGAGAGTGGGGCTGAAAAATCCTTTCCTTTTAACTCCCGCTAATTTACTAAACCATCTACCCTAGTAACTCGATGTTGAAAAATCGTCAGGTAAAATGTGACGGCTCAAGGTCAAGCTTCCGTAACCTAAGACAAAATGAGAGAGCGTGGGGTTCCCTGTTGAATTGGGTTGGGTCCACTGAAGGTAGCTCAGCCAGATAATCCCAGACACTTGGTTGGAAGTGTAACCCAAAGATGAGGATGGTGAAATATGAACTATGATGAACACTTATCACCATCACCACCAGACCTAAATCTATCATGTTGTTGTCTGGAGGGTCGAGAGAAATCAACTTGGGTAATAACTGTAGCCTCAAGCTTTGTATAATTTTTAGCTTAAAAAAATAGAAAATGAATTTCAGAAAGTTTTTAAATAACCTTAAAAGTAATTGAGCATTTTTTAAAAGGCATTCGACTTCTAGATTCAGTCATGGAAGCCTTGTCAAGAAAATGGGAAAACTGCTGAAATTATCTTCAAATCAATGTCAGTAGTATTTATTCAGCACTTACTCTGTGCCAAGTGTTGTACTAAGTGCTTGGTGGGAGTTTTTTCATGTAGTATTACATCTATTTTATAATAAAGTAAAATTGTCATTATAGTACTTTGAGTATAAATCATCTCATATGTAGAAAAGGCTTTGAGAATGGTAGTTTTTAGGGGCTTGTGGATTTTTTAGTATGAACAAAAAGAACACAATTAGACTTGTATGAGCATTCTTTAACCATCCTTTCATTTGAATAACAAATCCGAGCCACTTTGGTCCTAGACAAAAGAAATGCATTTTCCTGATCTGTGGAATTTCGATTTTTTTTATGTTTCCTGGTCTTTAGGGCTGGTGGGCAGCATGGAATTGGCAATGCTGTGGGCAGATTCCCTTCTATGTGTACTCTGATGGATATTTTCAAGTATTTTTTCACTGGGTTTAGTAGGTTTAGATCCATCAAGCAATCTGGACAAATCTAGAAGGAATAACTTAACCCAGAAGAAGGAAGTAGTAGTTCCCAGACAAGACTGTAACCATCAACTACGCTTCCACTAGGTGCTCCCTTGTCCCTGCAGCCACCAGTTGCCAATCAAACCTTGCTCTTCATTTTTTCATTCTCTCAATCATATTTATTGAGTGATTATTGTGTGCACAGCCCTTTACTAAACACCTGGGAGAGTACAGTAGAACAATAAAAGGACACATTCCCTGCCCACAATGAGCTTACAGTCTCCTGCCAAAACAACTTGGGAGGAGTGCCTCATTGTTCCTATACCTTCTGGCTGTACCCCACTCTCATCTTGCCCATGTCTGACCTCTTGCTCACTTTTACCCCAAGATCTGGATTTACCTTCCCCCAAAAATCTGCCTGATATCAGCCACCTCCACCTGCAAGGCCCTACTAAAATCCCACCTTCTTTCAACAAGCTTTCCCTATCAATAATCCATTTTTAATTGACCCTTCAGCTGCCTCCTGCTCTTGTGATTTCATATATATTTGTGTATACATATACACATTATATATATATATATATATATTCATTAATTCATTCATTCAGTCATATTTATTGAGCGCTTACTGTGTGCAGAGCACTGTACTAAGTGCTTGGGAAGTTCAAGTCGGCAACATATAGAGATGGTCCCTACCCAACAACAGGCTCACAGTCTAGAAGGGAGTAATAATGATGGTATTTGTTAAGCACTTACTATGTGCCAAGCACTGTTCTAAGCCCTGGGGGGATACAAGGTGATCAGGTTGTCCCATGTGGGGCTCACATTCTTAATCCCCATTTTACAGATGAGGTAATTTAGGCACAGAGAAGTTAAGTGGCTTGCCCAAGGTCACACAGCTAACAAGTGGCAGAGCCAGGATTTGAACCCATGACTTCTGACTCCCAAGCCCATGCTCTTTCCACTGAGCCACGCTGCTTCTCTAAGTTTTATTTCCTCTGATTCCATGGCTTAAGGTGGCTTTAAATGTCTGTCTCCCCCATTAGAGTGTAAGGTCTTTATGGGCAAGGAATTTGTTTTGTGTTTGTGTTGTACTTTTGCAAGGGCTGAGTACAGTGCATTCCACTAGCCTGTAAACTCCTAGAGAGTAGAGATTATATATATAAATTAAGTCAATCCCCATTTTACCGCTGAGGTCACTGAGGTACAGACTATAATAATAATAATGGCATGTACTAAGTGCTTACTATGTGCATAGCACTGTTCTAAGTGCTGGGGAGGTTACAAGGTGATCAGGTTGTCCCATGTGGGGCTCACAATCTTAATCTCCATTTTATAGATGAGGTAACTGAGGCACAGAGAAGTTAAGTGACTTGTCCAAAGTCACGTAGCTGACAAGTGTGACTTCAAAGCCCTACTGAGAGCTCACCTCCTCCAGGAGGCCTTCCCAGACTGAGCCCCCTCCTTCCTCTCCCCCTCCTCCCCCTCCCCACCCCCCAGCCTTACCTCCTTCCCCTCCCCATACCACCTGTGTATATGTATATATGTTTGTACGTATTTATTACTCTATTTATTTATTTATTTTATTTGTACATATTTATTCTATTTATTTTATTTTGTTAATATGTTTTGTTTTGTTGTCTGTCTCCCCCTTCTAGACTGTGAGCCCGCTGTTGGGAAGGGACCATCTCTATAATGTTGCCAACTTGTACTTCCCAATCGCTTAGTACAGTGCTCTGCACACAATAAGCGCTCAATAAATACGATTGAATGAATGAATATATGTATACATATCTGGTTACTTTATCATACTCATCCATACTCTTCTTTATCATACTCTGCATACAGTAAGTGCTCTTACCATTGAGTGATTGATTAATTGTCTTTAGTGGGTGCTCATTAAATACCATCACTATTATTATGAAGGAGAAAAAGATATGCTTATCTAACAAAAAATAGTCCTTTAGCCCCAATCAGAGCATGTACATGATATATTTTGTGTCCGGTTGTTCTGGGCTTTTAAGTGTAAGTGCAGCATATTCTAGAAGACTGAGGGTAGGTTTGAGTCTTGCTTTGCTGGAGATGTCTTAATTCAAGTAAATATAATTTTGAAGGAGTTTGGTTCTTGTGGGGGTTACAGTTGTGCTACCCGATTTCAAGACTCGCAAGGGCAGGGTCCAGGTGTACCAATTGTACTGTATTCTCTTCCAAGTGCTTAGTGCAGTGCTCTGCATACATTAAGCACTAGCAGTGTGGCTTAATGGAAAGCTCGGGGACTTGGGAGTCAGAGGATGTGGGTTCTAATCCCTCCTCTGTCACTTGTCTGCTATGTGACCTTGGGCAAGTCACTTCACTTCTCTGTGCCCCAGTTACCTCACCTGTAAAATGAGGATTAAAAGTGTGAGCCCCATGTGGGACAACCTGATTACCCTGTGCCTAACCCAGTGCTTAGAACAGTGCTTGGCCCACAGTAAGTGCTTAACGAATACCATTATTATTATTATCAGTGATAAATAGCATTGATAGTTTGATTGTTTTAATTGTAAATGCAACCATTGTCCAGCCGTGAAAAACCCATGGCTGAGCACTGCTAGTCATTTTGGTGGAGTTTATGTATGTTTTCTTTACATTTAAGAACCTTTTAGGGAGAAAAGAAATGTACAGCTTTATTAACTTGATTTCACATCCAAAAATTGCATGCACCTGATGTGACGTCAGTGGAATGTATGCCTAGGCACAAGCATCTGGCTGGGTAGAGAGGTAGACAGACTCAGAATCATGTCACCGAAGGAATTTTTTTTTCCATGGGAACTTTTGCAGAGTTGGCAATTATTCCATGTGGAAATGAGTTCTGGGTGTTTATAGCAATTAGCAGCGGTTTACTTTCTTGGGATGGAAGTATCATTGCCCACTCAATCTTATATTATTTCCACATTGCTCCTTCCTGATTAGTGAACTTATTGCCACAACTTGGCAATTTGGTCCTGTGATTTTGAGGCATAATTTCAGGCATGAAATTGTGTGTGTGTGTGTGTGTGTGTGTGTGTGTGTGTGTGTGTGTGTGTGTGTGTGTGTGTGTGTGTGTTGGGGGGGGTCAAAATTGGGGAAACCACATTGTTTTCCTTCCTTGTCTTTGAATACAATAGGATACTGAGTAGCATTACAGTAATTTCCAGGGTTGCATTTGTCAGGTGGATGAGTATGGTGAAAAACAGTAAACTCCTTAAATAAGGACATTCACAGTAATGGATGAAATTCCCATTTTTTTATAAAATGCAAACCTTTCTGTGATTTTTTATAAGTTGTTACCCTAGCAACCACACACTTGTTACTTCTGTTGTTGTCTCTTAAACATGACTCCGCTTCTCTGGATGAACTGGGTGGAGTTGCTTTAAACAACAGGTTGGCTTTGAGCCTATCCTTTCCCCAATATGTACCTTAGTTTACCCATCTATACAATGAAAATATGAATTATTACTAATTACCTTTTACAGTATAATTACTAGGGAACTACTCAGTCTTCTGAGGATATATTTGGATAGGATTGAAGTGATGTCTAGGACTGTAAACTCATTATGGGCAGGGGTCATGTCTGCTAATTCTGTTGTATTTTACTCTGCCAAAGTAGAGTGCTCTGCACATAATAAGCACACAATACATTCCACTGATTGATTGTACTGGAAATCTGTCTGGTACTGATTTGGCAGTGGACATCTTTGTGCCTCATATCTTTATTTTAATCATTCAAGCTCTCATCACTTTGGCTCATGCCACTAAATCCCGTGGTTCAGAAACAGCTTCTGTGTTCCCATTTTGTGTATTTGTCTCTATTGTGTTTTGATGATTTGTTGGGGCTGTATCCGGTCACTTCTCCCCAGAAGCAGCGTGGCTCAGTGGAAAGAGCCCGGGCTTTGGAGTCAGAGGTCCTGGGTTCGAATCCCACTCCGCCACGTGTCTGCTGTGTGACCTTGGGCAAGTCACTTAACTTCTCTGAGCCTCAGTTCCCTCATCTGTAAAATGGGGATTAAGACTGTAAGCCCCACGTGGGACAACTTGATCACCTTGTATCCCACCCCCCAGCACTTAGAACAGTGCTCTGCACATAGTAAGCGCTTAACAAATGCCATCTGATCCTCACTTGTGTATTTTCCCATAACACTTAGTACATTGCTCTGCACCCAGTTAGCACTTAATGAATACTACAATTACTACTACTCTCATCTGTAAGGGAAACACAAAGATTCTGGTGCAAAAAAAGAAGGGCAGAGGAGGGAGAACAGAATCCAAATTCTGTATTCTGCAGATTACTGTAAAATGTTCTGTCGTCATTACACTACATTCTGTAATCCACAAAACACAAGAGATGTGATGTGCATCTGTTCCTTCTGGGTCGACAAAGGGATATTTGATGTTCACAAGGGCTGTTGGGAGCCAATCAATCAGTGGTATTTATTAAGTGCTTCCTGTCTGCAGAGCACTTTACTAAGTGCTTGGGAGAGTACAACAGAGTAAGTAGATTTCCCAAGGGACCTCTGCTGAAGATGAAATGGAGAGGGCCCTATACTATGGAGTATCTATTTGGCAAGTGATATCTAGGGAGGGGAGTGGCCTAAGGAGAGGAAGATGTCTGAAAAGAGCAAGAAAACTAGGCAGAGGTAATCTAGAAAAGGGGGATTCTAATGTATAGACTGAAACTCAGCTAGGCACAGTTAAGGGGCTGGTCAGGAGACAAGATCAGATTTCCTAAATAAATAATAATAATAATGGTATTTATTAAGCTCTTACTATGTACCAGGCACTATACTAAGAGTTGGGATGGATACAAGCAAATAAGATGGGACACAGCTCCTTTTCCACATTGGACTCACAGTCTCAATCCCCATTTTACAGTTGAGATGACTGAGGCACAGAGAAGTAAAATGACTTGCTCGAGGTCACACAACAGAGAAGTGGTGGAGTCGGGATTAGACCCATGACGTTCTGACTCCCAGGCCTGTGCTCTATCCATTACCCCACTACTTCTCAATTTGGATGGCCCCAAGTACAATTTTAGGTTCAGGTGACAGATATTTGGCGAAGAGTGGATAGCTGTAACTGGGGAGAGTTGAGCATCTTGCATGTTGTTATTTACCTGGAGAACCAGAAGGAGGTTCAGAAGAATCATATCCCATTTCATTCTCGGGAATCTGAAAGCAGGAGAGGGTTGCATGCAGAGTGACAACATCCCAAGGCATAGGTTAGGCAGTTTTCCAGTGGCAATTCCCAACACTTGAATTCAGCAAGCAGAGAGGGTAGAGCAGATGGAGAGTACAGGGCTTTCTACTACTACTACTACTACTACTAGTACTACTACTACTACTACTACTGCTGCTGCTGCTGCTGCTGCTGCTACTACTACTACTACTACTACTACTACTACTAATAACTGTGGCATTTGTTAAGCCCTTATTATGTGCCAGGCACTTTTCTAAGGGCTGGTCAGGTTGGACACAGTCCCTGTCCGACATAGAGTTCACAGTCTTAATCCCCATTTTACAGATGAGGGAAATGAGGCACAGAGAAGTTAAGTGACTTGGCCAAGGTCACTCAGCAGACAAGTGGCAGGGCCGGGATTAGTACCCAGGTCCTTCTGACTCCCAGGTCTGTACTCTATTCTTTAGTCCATGCTGCTTCTCTATTTGTATATTTGGGAAGAGAAGCAGCATGGCTTAGTGGAAAGAGGCCAGGCTTGGGAGTCAGAGGCCATGTGTTCTAATCCTGGCTCTACCACTTGTCAGCTGTGTGACTTTGGGCAAGTCACTTCACTTCTCTGTGCCTCACTTACCTCAACTGTAAAATGGGGATTAAGACTGTGAGCCTCATGTGGCACAACCTGATTACCTTGTATCCCCCCCAGCACTTAGAACAATGCCTGGCACATAGTAAGCACTTAACAAACATCATTATTATTGTTGTTGTTATTATTATTATTATTATTATATGAAGCTTGGCTTTGGGCTCGCTCAGATATAAAAGACCTTCAGAGAAGGATTCCATAACTACCTTTGGCAACTCATGATAACATTTATGAGCTCTCATGGTCAGAAAATATTTCTGAATATTTAACCTGGAATCTGTCCTAACCTGCTTTAACTGATTTCCCCTTACTCTGACTTTGCTGGAAAAGTGGTGCGACCCCCATCCTTCACATAAATGTTCCTAAGTAATTGAACATTGTAATGGGGTCACCCTTCAACTTTTGCTATATGAGACTAAATAATCCTTTTCATAACTTTCCACAGGAATCTCAGTTACTGACTTTTGTTATCTTCATTATTGGCATCTGATTCCTCTTTAAATTAGATCCCAAAGCTACTGTACACAACCAGCAGAAATTTCCAGGGCTGACTTACCAGGGCTGACTTCCTGATAGCGTCCTTGATGCTATTGCTGCTTGTCTACTTGTTTTGTTTGGTTTTGTTGTCTGTCTCCCCCCTTCTAGACTGCGAGCGCGATGTTGGGTAGGGATTGTCTCTGTTACCAAATTGTACTTTCTAAGCACTTAGTACAGCGCTCTGCACACAGTAAGTGCTCAATAAATATGATTGAATGAATGCATGAATGATAGTAAGAATAATAATGATAATAATAATTTTATTTGTTAAGTGCTTAATTTGTGCCAAGCACTGTTCTAAGCACTGGGGTAGATACAAGGTAATCAGGCTTTCCCATGCGGGGCTCACAGGCTTAATCCCCATTTTACAGATGAGGCAACTGAGGCAGGGAAGTTAAGTGGTTTGCTCAAGGCCATACAGTTGACAAGTGAAGGAGTAGGGATTAGAACCCACGCCCTCTGACTCCCAAGCCTCTGCTCTTAACACTAAGCCATGGTAAACATAGTGGGCTGACCACTCCCTCTTCCCCTAACCAGGGGATGGCTTAAGGCAATGCTTTTCTCTGTGCCTTGCTGAGAAAGCCATCCTGAAGATGTCCAGTGAAATCTGGATAAAATACTGAAGAAGCACATCAGCAAGGATTTACCAACCCAGGACATCTGAAACCTCTACCTCATTTACATGTGCAAGACCTAAGTTAATTCAACTCCTTCAGGGAAAAGTTCTAAGGGAGATTCCTCAAAATACAATTCACCCATGAATATCAAAATGTAGTAGCTCCCCTGATACCTCAAAGCACAAGAAGGTCCTATGAGACCAAAGTTATCATAAGATTGCAAAAGCCTACTTATGCTTTTCCCATATTTTAGTGAGTTTTTGAGGTAGTCAAAGATCTTAGGCTTTTGGTATCCCAGCAGCTAGAAATTTAGTAGTTTGTAGCAATTGAGTTGAGGGGGGTCACTAAAACTACTCAACTAGGAGTTAAGGGAAAAATCAAATTTGGGTTCACCCTTTCTACTTCCTAAAGCTGACAGAGTTGGGAAGACGTTAGGCAACAACAAGACTTCCTGATGACCCAACTCTATAGGAAGAAGGCTACTCCAGGAAATGAAAGAAGTGATCCTTGTTTTGACTATTATTATGGTATTAGTTTTGATGTAAAGCCTATTTTCAAGATACATTTTGGGTAGAATTTATTGAGAAATCAGGAAGGGTTCTCCTCGTAATGGTCTATCTAGATAGCTTACAGTGGAGGTGTTGAAACAAATTGTTTTGTCTATGTGTACAAGGTTGGCCAAGATACTGCCATAACGTGTGTTTTCATGATGCATTTTGGCTAAAACATTGTAAGACAATGTAGGCTTGCCACAGTGTTGTAGTAGTGGAAGAAATGGCTTGTGTGTTTGTGGGCAGCAATAGAAACTGAGAGTAATTCAGCACGAATTTCCCTTAATGTAGAATTCCACTCTCGCATTATAAAGTTTTCTATAATTAACGATTCTTCAGGAATGTAACCTCTGCGTAATAGGAGAATGGATTATGTTCTAAGCCTATGAAGTACTATTAAAGAGACTGTTCAGGCCAACCCACTGCTCTTCAAAGTACAAGGGAACTGATTCTTAAAATTGTTTCCATAACTAATGATTTAATAAAAACATGTTAGGAGAATAAAGTTATTCTATGTCTGCTGTTAGAGTTTCTGTTCTCTTTGATATTCCATGTTAAGTTTGAGTATTGCACTAGTCACTTTTCGGATTAGAAACATTTTTAATAATTATTTAGCCTCAGCAGTCATTCCCCTCTTTGTCAATCCAGTACTAGAAGCCAGGCTTCCATATTCTTAGAGCTGTTTTATTTCTACTGGAAAAACTGGGCAAAGCACACCATAGGTGCACACAGTATCAAGCACACTGTACTGACCACACTATTCACTACCACTGTACTACACACTACTGTTCAATAAATGATACTGCTGCTGCTGCTGCTGTTGAGGTTAGTGATGTGAAGCTTCTTTGTGAAGATAGGCTAGGAATATTTTATTTGAGAAGCTGAAGGCTGAGCCAAGATGTGATTGAAGTTCAAAAACTCAGGAAGAGTGTAGAAAGGATTAATATGAAATTGCTATTTATCAAATCTCACAAAAAAATAAAACCAAACAAAACAACAGAAAGAGGAGATACCTGTTGAAATTTGAAGGTGGTAAGTAGACTGAAAAAACACAAATAAAAGCTCTTACACATCCAGCATGAAGCATATGTGAGCCAATTGTTGTGTAGGGACCGTCTCTTTATGTTGCCAATTTGTACTTCCCAAGCGCTTAGTACAGTGCTCTGCACACAGTAAGTGCTCAATAAATATAATTGAATGAATGAATATGGGATTCATTATTCCGGGGAGTTAGGGAGGATGAACGTATCTTTAGGTGCAAGAAAGGTTTGGAGAAATTTATTGGTAAGAGGTTCTTCATGGGTCAGTAGAGAAAAAAATGTAGGGGTATTAGATGGATCATCTTTAACCTTGAGGATGAATGCAGCGTGACCTGTTTCCGCTACCCTGCTCATTCAAGCTCTCATCCTATCCCGTCTGGACTACTGTATCAGCCTTCTCTCTGATCTCCCATCCTCATGTCTCTCCCCACTTCAATCCATACTTCAAGCTGCTGTCCGGATTGTCTTTGTCCAGAAACGGTCTGGGCATGTTACTCCCCTCCTCAAAAATCTCCAGTGGCTACCAATCAATCTGTGCATCAGGCAGAAACTCCTCACCCTCGGCTTCAAGGCTCTCCATCACCTCGCCCCTTCCTACCTCACCTCCCTTCTCTCCTTCTACAGCCCACCCTGCACCCTCCACTCCTCTGCCGCTAATCTCCTCACCGTGCCTCGTTCTCGCCTGTCCCGCCATCGACCCCATGGCCCACATCATTCCCCGGGCCTGGAATGCCCTCCCTCTGCCCATCCGCCAAGCTAGCTCTCTTCCTCCCTTCAAAGCCCTACTGAGAGCTCACCTCCTCCAGGAGGCCTTCCCAGACTGAGCCCCTTCCTTCCTCTCCCCCTCGCCCCCCTCTCCATCCCCCCATCTTACCTCCTTCCCTTCCCCACAGCACCTGTATATATGTATATATGTCTGTACATATTTATTACTCTATTTATTTATTTATTTTACTTGTACATATCTATTCTATTTATTTTATTTTGTTAGTATGTTTGGTTTTGTTCTCTGTCTCCCCCTTTTAGACTGTGAGCCCACTGTTGGGTAGGGACTGTCTCTATATGTTGCCATCTTGTACTTCCCAAACACTTAGTACAGTGCTTTGCACACAGTAAGCACTCAATAAATACGTTGATTGATTGATTGATTGAACTTATAAACTCCTTGTGGGCTTGGATTGTGTACATAATTGTACCCTTCCAAGCACTTTTTGAAAATGCAATACAGTGCTTTGCATACAGTAAGCTCTCAATAAATGGCATTGACTGATGGACTCACTGGGAGTCAAAGGACCTGGGTTCTCATCCTGGTTCTACCACTTGCCTGCTGGGTGACATTGGGCAAATCACTTAATTTCTCTGTGCCTCAGTGCCCTCATCTGTAAAATGGGGATTAGATACCTGGTGTCCTTGCTTAGTGTGTGAGCCCTATGTGGGACAGGGACTATGTCTAATCTGCTTATATTGTATCTACCTCAGTGCTTAGTATAATTCTTGGCATAAAGTACGTGCTAAGCCAATACCACAGTTATTATGAATGAGGAGGACAGCATCACCCATTCCCCCAAACATCCTTTGAGGCAGGCTTGAAGATGGTCTTCTAGGCTAGAGTGGAGCAACCATTTTTATCACTCCCCCAGGAATGAGATTGCCTTGGGTTTTACGTCCGTAAACGCTGTTGAAGGATGCAGTCAGGAGGAGAAGGATGGGTGTATTCTTACAGCACTTTTCTGTGAATGCCACGACCACTGCCATGTCTCTACTCTGATTGCTCTGAGTGGCTGTACCCGTGGTGATGGTTCTTGCAGCAGTTTGCTCTAGAGAGCCAGATATGCTCCCAGGAGCTACAAGAGGAGACAAGAAGGAAACTGCTGTATGCCACTGCAGTGATTACTTATGTGCAGCTGCCATGGACACCTCCTTGACAACACAGTGGAAGGTGATGTCTGTTACTATTTTGACTCTGATTTTTGAATTGCAAGGCTTTCTTTCTTTTTTTCTGGAGACAAAGAGGTGGTACAGAGTGTGTAATAAGGTTACTTTGTATCATTTTATAAGTCTATTTTTCTTTTCTTAAGATTAAAGTCCTCCAAGCAATTGTGGCCTCTCTGGGTTAGGACTATTTCTGGGCCTGGGAAAATGCATTTTAGTGATTAGGATAAGGATATTCAAATCAGTTGTCAGGTGACTGACCATAGCATTATAATATATGGCTTGTTTGAAGTTGAAATGGAAACATTCTGGCAACCATTATTTCTTTCCAAAAATTATCTGACTTTCTACAATCCTTGAAAGCCAGTATATGTAGGCTGCTAACAAGACTGTGTTCTTGAGGAAAATGAGAGATAACTGTATGATAAGATAAAAGAGGTGTGCTTGATATTTCAACTTCATATCATTATCCACAATTTCTTTCAGATATACTGTGGGAAATTCAAATGAAGCCAGCTGTAGAAATTGGAGATGGGAAAGATCTATTAGATTATCTAAAGCATCTTCTCAAGTGTTTTACCCAGTCTAGTTTAAATGAGTGGAGTGATTATGACTAATCCACAGTTCAATATCCTTTACTATGAAGATGTCTTTCATACCATTCAGCCTAAAGTGTCCTTTTTACAGTTTCATTCCATTTATCTGAGGCTTTTTTTTCCAGGTTGGGTACTGTACAGTTCATCAATTCATGATAATATCTCTTTCTATGTATAAAAATGAATCCTGTAAGAGAGATGTGCTACCATCTGTGCTTTACTTTCAATCTACAAAGAAATTGCTGCATGATTTCCAGAATTACTTTAATTCTTTACCCAACATGTGTTTTATGAAAAACAGATTAAGGGTTGGAGAGCATACTTGGGTTTGTTCCAAAACCACCAGCTTTTATTATATTTAAGGAAAAAAATGATGAAAACAAATCATTTGTAAAATTCCTTCTTTGATGGACATGACTTCTTTGACTGTTTGGGTCATCACTCAAAGATGTTTCATTTAGATTGCTGGTATTAGAATATAGGTTTGGCTAAGTTTTTTCAGGCTGAGTAGGTCTGTAGAGGAAAGAGGGTAAGAAAGCTGAAAAATCCTGGCTTTATTCACTTACTATTCTGTTTTACAATTTACATGGGAGAATGCCACTTATAAGTCTTTTTCTTCCACTAGCTATGTGGAACTCTTCTAATACTGACAGAAGCAGAATGACATTATTGGAACCACATAAACCTAAATATCAATCTCTTGAGAGTTTTATGATTCTAGAAAATTTTATTTTCTTCTTGATATCACTCTGGGGGGTGGGGGGAGCGGTTCTTCTCTATAAGACTTCATGGATCACATTGCAGTCTGGCTGAAAAAGACCTGCTGTTCCCTTGATATCACTGATCTCACTGTATGTCTGTGTGTCGGTGTGCATGTGTGAGTGTTTAGCAACAGACTCTGAGTAACACTGACTGAAGTAGAGACAGTCATTCAGGAGTTGTAATAAGGAGATGAATGTAACCTAGAAGGATGTGAGAAAGACATCACCCAGATGATTGTAAATGGCCCAGCCCTACAGACAGATGATAAATCTGAAGGGAAACAAGATAATCTACGAACCTGCACTAGGGAAACCCAACACAAACTAAAGATCTTCAGAGGGCAATGTGGAATTGAATACCTTCCCAGAATCATACTGTCTACTTACCTAAGGAAAGTCAGCAAATCCTGTAGTAGATTGACAGGGTGAGTTTATCAGTGATATGCCGTCAAGATTCAGATTGAAGTGGAAGTCAATTTTGTAATTTTCATTCATTCATTCAGTCATATTTATTGAGCATTTACTGTGTGCAGCGTACTGTACTAAGTTCTTGGAAAGTATAATTCAGCAATATTTTTGTAATAATAATAATAATGATAATTGTGGCATTTGTTAAGTGTTTACTATATGCCAATCACTGTACTAAGCACTGGGAAACAGCATGGCCTAGTGGAAAGAGCACAGGCCTGGGAGTCTGAGGACCTGGGCTCTAATCCCATCTCTGCCACTTGTCTGCTGTGTGGTCTTGGGCAAGTCACTTCACTTTTCTGTGCCTCAGTTACCTCATCTGTAAAATAGGGATTTAAGTCTGTGTGCACCACATGGGTCATGGAATTTGTCAGACCTTATATCTACCTCAACACTTAGTATAGTGCCTGATTCAGAGTAAAGGCTTAACAAATACTATAAGAAAATCTGGGAACTCCCTCTAAGAGGAAAATCTCTGCATAATCATTCAGGGGACTACCAAGAGTTATATCATTAGAAATAAAGTGGCTACGAAGGCCTGTTATCCCTAGGATGGACCGCAAGGACATTAGTGTGGAGAGGAAACTCAATGAATCATTGAAGAACTTAAATTCTGGTATTTGGTAGGAATTCTCTGCTGTGTGAACTTGTGCAAGTCGCTTCACTTCTCCGGGCCTCAGTTACCTCATCTGTAAAATGGGGATTAAGATCATGAGCCCCTCGTGGGACAGGGACTGTGTCCAACCAGATTACCTTGTATCTACCCCAGCATTTAGAACGGTGCCTGGCACATAGTAAGTACTAAAAAAATATAATTTAAAAAAAAATCAGATCCACCTCTAGTCACTGAAGTTGTTAAAGGAATGACTCTTTCCTAACCAGATTAGCAGAACACCTGCTGCTTACCAAAATAGCTCTACTAGGACTCCCTCTTGAGAGCATATGCTGAAGAGAACTTGACTTCAATAACCAATCCGGCACTTACTGTGTGTAGAGCACTGTACTAAACTCTTGGTAGAGAACAATGTAACATAGTTCATAGAGGCTTTCCCTGCCCACAAGAAATTTACAATCTAGAGGGGACTTTAGTAGTTTATAATTCACTCAATCATATTTACTGAGCGCTTACTGTTTACAGGGCACTATACCAAGTGCTTGGGAGAGTACAATACAACTATAAACAGACACATTCCCTGCCCACAGAGAGCTACTAACAGAGGACTCAAACACTCTGATTACTGCCAACTTCTCTCACTGGATCAGTTGGTCATGATTGCTCTCAAATTGAAGGATGTCAGAATTGCTGGTTACCATCAATCTATCAGTGCTATTTCTTTGGCACCCATGGTGTGCAGAGCACTGTTCTAAGTACTTGAGAGAATACCACAGATTGAGAAGACACCATCTCTGACCTCAAGAATACTATAATCCATTCATTCATTCATTCAATCATATTTATTGAGTGCTTACTATGTGCTGAGCAAAGTACTAAGCACTTGGAAAGTACAATTCAGCCATAAAGTGACAATCCCTGCCCCCAACGGGTTTACAGTCTAGATTGGTGGAGACAGCCATCAAAATAAGTAAACAGGCCTCAATATAAATAAATATAATTATAGATATATATTTATACTTATATACATAAGTGTTGTGGGGTGGGGGGAGAGCAAAGGGAGCAAGTTAAGGTGACGTGGAAGGGGGGGAGCTGTGGAAGAGGGGGCTTAGTTTGTGAAGGCCTCTTGGAGGAGGTGCACCTTCAGTAGGGTTTTGAAGAGTGAAGTAGAGCTTTGAAGAGGGAAAAGTGATTGTTTGGCATATTTGAGAAGGGAGAGCATTCCAGGCAGGACGTGGGCCAGGGGTCAGAGGCAGTGAGACAGGCAAGATCGAGGCCCACTGACAAGGTTAGCACCAGAGGAACAGAGTGTGCGGGCTGGGATGTAGAAGGTGAGAAGGGAGGTGAGGTAAGAAGGAGCAAGATGATGGAGAGCTTTGAAGCCAATAGTGAGTTTTTTTTGATACGGAGGTTGATAGGCAGCCACTGGAAATTTTTAAGGAGGGGGCTGACATGCCCTGACGTTTCTTTAGAAAGATAATCCGGGTAGCAGAGTGAATAGTATGGAGAGAGGCAGGAGGTTGGGAGGTCAGAAAGAGACATGTCCAAAATCAGTTACAGAGAGCAAGAGGAGGTGAATGATAAAAATAGATGTGTGAATGAATATGCGGATAAGTGAGTGCTTCAACAGAAGAGATAGTAAATGTAATATTCAGAATTGCTCTGCATGTGTCCTAGAGTTTTCTGTTTGATAATGTTTTGTTTAAAGCTTTGTTATATTTTAAGCGTTTATGGTGTAATGGTTGTGAAAACTGCACTTAACACTAATATCACATCTGTCTTCTTCAGTAGTTGCACTAACATCACCTGCTTGTCATGTGGAAAATCTAATGGCAAGATAGGATCACAAACTCAGCGATCTGTAATTGTCAGTCTACCAGCTCCCCTCCTTCTCCTCCTCCTCATCATCAATAGTATTTATTGAGCTGTACATCTTTTCTGCAATTTTGGGGGGGAAAATGATGAGGAAATGCTAGGCAGTAGGCTACCAAAACAGCTGCTCTATGATGAGCTAAAATGGGGTGATTAAAGACAAGGGGGACATAAGAAGTATTTTCAGAATGCCACGAATGAAATGCAGCTTCAAGCATTGTGGCATCACAGCTGAAGGGGGGAGACAACTGAGGCAGATGGACTGCTCCATGCTGCTATCAAGGAAGGAGTGCCTGTTTATGTGGACATTTTGAGAGGCAAACTGAAAATAGAGTCAGATGCAGTAAACAACAAACTCTCCAGCATAACAGGAAATCAGCATCATCCATGCTTGTTCCCTAGGCTGTAAACTTGTTGTGGGCAGAGAATGTGTCTTCCAACTCTATTATATTGTACTCTCCCAAGTAGTGAGTACAGTGTTCTGCACATAGTAAGCACTCAATGAATACAGTTGATTGATATTTATTGTGTGCCTACTGAGTGAGAACTGTACACGGTACCTGGAAGCAATGTAAAGACAAGGTCCCTGCATTAAAAAGTTTATAATCCGATGGATAATCTGTACATTCAAGGTGTGGCAAGACCTGTCATTGATCCTGTTTCAGCCCTTTAATCCACACTTATACCTTTTGAAATATTCTTACATAGTGGCATTATTTTGAATATAGGATGTTCTCTTGTCACCTCTAGAACTTCTTATCTTCCCACCCAAACCCTGTCTTCCCGCTGACTTTCCCATCACTGTAGATGGCACTACCATCCTTCTTATCTCACATGCGCTTAACCTTAGCATTGTTCTTGACTCTTCTCTCTCATTCCACCCTCTTATTCAGAACATCACTAAAATCCACCCTTTCCTCTCCATCCAAACTGATACCACATTTATCCGATCACTTATCCTATCCCGCCTTGATTACTATATCAGCCCCCTTGCTGAATTCCTAGCTTCCTGTCTCCCCACTCCAGTCCATAGTTCACTCTGCTGCCCAGATCATTTTTCTACAAAAGCATTCAGGCCATGTTTCCCCACTCCTCAAGGACCTCCAGTGGTTGTCCAGCCATCTCTACAACAAACAGAAACTCCTCACCATTGGGTTTAAAGCACTCAATCACCTTGCCCCCTCCTAACACACCTCTCTACTCTCCTACTAAAACCCAGCTCACACACTTCAATCCCCTAATGCCAACCTTCTCACTGAACATCAATCTCTTCTATCTTGATGTTGACCTCTTGCTCATGTCCTGCCTCTGCACTGGAATGCCCTCCCTCCTCATATCTGAGAGGCCATTACTCTCCCCCTCTTCAAAGCCTTATTGAAGGCATATCTCCTCCAAGAGGCCTACTGGGACTAAGCCCTATTTTCCTGTTCTTCCATTCCCTTTAGCATTGCCCTGACTTGCTCCCTTTATTCATCCCCCCACATCAGCCCCACAGCACTTATGTACATATTGGTAATTTATTTTATTTACATTAATGTCTGTCTCTCCCTCTGGACTGTAAGCTCATTGTGGGCTGGGAATGTGTCAGTTATAATGTATTCTCTTAAGTGCTTAGTACAGTGCTCTGCACACAGGAAACATTCAATGAATATGATTGACTGATTGCCTAGAGGGGATCAATTTGAGCATGAATAGAGAGGGAAAACAGCAGGGGGAGGAACATTTATGAGGAATATAGCTGACCAAGGGATGAAGAAGCATCCAGAAAACAAGCCCAAACAGAATCAGCTATTGAGTGTAAATCACTGAGTACATCCTTTGGTTGAAATTTCTTCAAGAAGAGGGGACATCTACTTAGACCTCCTGAAGAGGGCAGCATTTTTACTGTGAGGGAAGGAATTGCTACCTCTTCCTCCTTCCTCCGCAGCCCAGAGGATCTCCACCTAGAAATTGGGATTATAAATAGATGTGAGTTATTTCTGGAAGAGATATGTTTTGATCCCTTCCCTGATCTACTGACAACCATAGACTTCAAGAACCAATCTCTTAAGAATCTATCACCATAAAGCTAAGTGCACTCCCCTCTTTTCCTAATCACCCATCACCATCCTTCTCCACGATTTAAGTTTATTTCCCATTCCGGATATAGAGTAAGGGGAGTGGTCCCTTTCTTGCCTGGATAAGGTAGCCAAAACTTCATCCTCATGGACTTAGGCCAGAGAAGAAAGTAGTCATTAGTGTCTAACCTCTCCCAGGGGATTGTATCAAAGTCCTTTAGGATAGCTTTAACTGCACTAACTTTCAATCATTCAGGGATTTGCTCCTGGAGAGGGGAAGTACTTCTGTTTGCTGTGCAGTAGCTTTTTGCTGCAACAAGGCAGTTTCCCAGTTTCCATGTGCATCTTTCTCTCTGCCACTAAAAGAAGAACCTGGTTCCTCTTTGGCTTTGCTTCAAATCTGTTTAAACTAATTCACATGGACATTATGTTAATTTCTGATAAGGAGTTCTTTTTACATTACCCATTGAAATACAAATATGAGAATACAAATTTAAACATCTGAATAAACCAGAGTGCCAGCTGAGGAAAAATATTAATCTCAGAAGGGCAAGGGTAGTGTCTCCTAATTCTATTGTATTGTATTTTCCCAAGCACTTAATACAGGACTCTGCACACAGTAAACTCTCAGTAGACACCATTGATTGATTACGAAGTAGCATCAGTTTCCAGTGACCACACTGAAATTACAATTGTTTTGAAAATTGACACCTATGCATTTTTAAGTGGCATTCTGCTCCTTGTACATGACATAAGAATGTAAGCTCATTGTGGGCGGATATTGTGTCTGTTTACTGTGGTACTGTACCCTCCCAAGTGCTTTGTGTGGTGAGTCCACAACAAGCTGCCTTTTCAGTGACTGTGATCCTGTGAACAACAACAAGGAAGAGACTGGCAAGGCACTGAAGGGCTTTACTTGAGGGCAGGTGATTGTGAGCCTGTTGTGGGGTGGAGGCTAGAGGGAGGCAGGGATTTATTTCCCTGTTCTACCCAGTAATGGGCCTGAACCAATCAATGACTGACACATAGAGCCACAGCTGCAACAACCAAGGCAGATAAAAGGCGGCTGTTTTGAATCACCGAAGGGCATGCTGAGATGCCGGGGGTTGGGTTGGAAGGAGGCAGGCAATTGGAGGCAGCACAGAGGCATGCAAGGAGCAGAAGCATGCGGAGAGAAGCTAGCATTGAAGTTGCAGGAGTGCAGCACTTGGAAGCAGCAGAAGGCAGCAGTACTTGGAAGCAGAAAAAAGAAGTATTGGCAGAATGGGCTCCTTTGACCACAGACTGATATTGGATCCTTGGTGGAGTGAGTGAGCGTGTGTATGTCACTCCTTGCATGTTGGTAAAACTAAGTAAAAAATTTTCCACAGTAACCTTGGTGATCAGAGGTGTGGTTTGAAAGTCACTACGTGTCACTTAGCCTCCCCCGGTCCAGGAAGGTCCTGGTGGGCATGAACTGGGGGTTCATATCATGCAATACAGTGTTCTGCACACCGTAAGTGCTTAATAAATACAACTGAATGAATGAATGAGATCTCGGTGGGATTCCACTGTTCATTGAGGTTTATGCCTAGGGATGGATACAGAATGTGCACTTCAAGCACCATTGCTATTTATATACAGAACTGAGTGGCAACCGGGCTAATGGATTTTACAGGGTCTCCGTGTAATGCAAGATGTTACTGTCTCCATTTACTGTAGTCTCCTAGTTTAGGTTTAACTGGTCAGATCTTGGTAAGGAGCCTGCCACATCCCAAGCTGTTTTCCCCCCAAGCTCTCCCCCATGACTCTCAGCCCAGCCCAACAGGAACTGGTCTACCCAAGACAATTGCTTTCTTCATTCAGTTCCCTAGCAGCCTGAGGTTTGTGGGACAGGGAAAGGGGAGGAAAGGACAGCGGAGGAGGTGACCTTTTGCCCCTTCCCTCAAGGCCTGGGGGCTCCCTTACTGAAGTTGAATTTTGGCTGGAACTGGCATGTGGCAGCAGCTCAGGGAGCTCCTGGCTGCACTGAGGGTGTTTGTCAGCATGGCCTAATGGATAAATCACAGGCTTGGGAGTCAGAAGGACCTGGGTTCTAATCTCAGCTCTGCCACTTGTCTGCTGTGTGACCTTAGGCAGGTCACTTCACTTCTCTCGGCCTGAGTTACCTCCTCTTTAAAATGGGAATGAAGACTGTGATCCCCATGGGGACAGGGACTGTGTACAACTCAATGATCTTGTATCTACTCCATCACCTAGAACAGTGCCTAGCACATAGTAATCACTTATTATCCCATCGTCCTGTTAGTCTGGGACCCCTGAGCTTCAATCCCATGAGTCCCTGTGTTAAGCCAGCCCTGTCTGTGGGTCCACTGCTTCACTCTCTTCCTATGACAACTTCTTAAAGAGGTACACAGAGATAGTGTCAGCATAAAACCTGTCCCTTAGGGGATGATTTACCCCCTTTTAGCTATACTCTCTCTCTCTCTCTCTCTGTCCCAAAAGTAACACATCTTTAAGCTCCAGTGTGGAGAGTCAGGCTTACTTATAATATTGTTAACACTTTCAGTATTTTGAGTATTAATATTTTTGATATTTCAAGAAACAGCTTGGCCTAGTGGCGAGAGCCTGTGCCTGGAAGTCAAAGTACCTGGCTTTCAATCCTGGCTTTGCCACTTGCCTGCTGTGTGACCATGGACAAATCACTTAACTTCTCTGTATTTCAGTTCCCTCATCTTTATAATGGGGATTCAATATCTGTCCTCCCTCCCCCTTTTACTGTAAGCCCAGTGTGGGGCAGGGACTGCATCTGACCTGATCTTGTATAATGCTTGGGAAATAGAAAATGCTTAATACATATCATACTTCTTATTACTTTTTTTTTTTTTTTGGTAAATGGAATCTCATACCTGTGAGGTTCTTTAATGATAACATTTGTTAAACTCTTGCTATTTGCTATGCATTGTACTAAGTGCTGGGGTTAGATTCAAGATGATCAGTTCCCACCTGGGGCTCACATTCTAAGTAAAAGGGAGAGAAGGTATTTAATCCCCATTTTGCCAATGAGGGAAATGAGGCACAGAGAAGTTAAATGACTTGCCTAAGGTCACACAGCAGGTAGGTGGCAGAGCCAGGATTAAAACCCAGGTCTTCTGACTCCCAGGCATGTGCTCTTGCCATTAGCCCACACTGTTTCCTAGTTTTGAAGTCCAAACTATTTAAGAAAGCAAAGGGATAAGGAACCACTACACTTCACTCTGCTTCCTGGATTGTCTTTCTACAGAAACTTCTGGGCATGTCATCCCCCTCCCCCCAAAATCTCCAGTGGTTACTTATCAACCTCCGTATCAAGCAAAAACTCCACTCTTGGCTGCAAAGCTTTCCATCACCTTGCCTCCCTTCTCTCTTAGTCATCTCCCTTCTCTCCTACATCTCAGCCCACACACTCTACTCCTCTGGTGCTAACCTTCTCATGGTGCCTTGTTCTCACCTGTCCTGCCATCGACCTCTGGCCCACATCCTATCTCTGACCTGGAACGCCCTCCCTCCTCAAATCTGCCAATCACCCTTCCCCCCAACCCTTCAAAGTCCTACTGAAGGGTCACCTCCTCCAGGAGGTCTTCCCAGACTAAGCCCCCCTTTTCCTCAGCTCTCCTTCCCCCATGTTCACCCCGACTTGCTCCCCTTGCTCTACCTCCCCGCTCCACACTTGTGTATATATGTACAGATCTATAATTCTATTTATATTAATACCTGTTATACTTATTCTGATGTGTGTGTGTGTATCTCTAACTATATTTATATTGATGCCTGTTTACTTGTTTTGCTGTCTGTCTTTCCCCCCACCCCCTTCTTGACTGTGAGTTTGCTATGGGCAGGGATTATCTCTTTGTTGCTGAATTGTATTTTCCAAGTGCTTAGTACAGTGCTGTGCACACAGTAAGTGCTCAATAAATATGATAGAATGAATGAATGAATGAACCAGCTTTTGACAAAATGCAGAGGGTCAGAAGACCTAGACCATTTTATGAAACCACTCTGTGGTTAATGGCCTAGGGGCAAGAGCATGGCTTGGGAGTCAGAGGTCATGGGTTCTAATCCTGGCTTCACCACTTGTCTGCTGTGTGACCTTGGGCAAGTCACTTAAACTCTCTGTGCCTCAGTTACTTCATCTAACAATAATAATAATGATGGTATTTGTTAAGCGCTTACTATGTGCAAAGCACTGTTCTAAGCACTGGGGGGATACAAAACAATCAAGTTGTCCCACGTGGGGCTCACAATCTTAATCCCCATTTTACAGATGAGGTAACTGGGGCACAGAGAAATGAAGTGACTTGCCCAAAGTCACACAGCTGACAATTGGTGGAGTCAGAATTTGAACCCATGACATCTGTAAAATGAGGATTGATTGTGATTGTACTTACCCAGTGCTTAGTGCAGTACTTGGCACATGAGTGCTTAACAAATACTATTATTATTATTATTATTATTATTAATGACAATCAATTTGCAGGGTCTTCACAAGTGATTCAGAAGGTCTTTGACAGAGTCCAAGTTGAAGATGTTCAAAATAAGAGGTGTCTTAAGAGTTGAATAGCCTAATACAGTGCTCTGCACACAGTAAGCGTTCAATACATACCACTGATTGAAAAAAAATGGTTACCCAAGAATGTATCATAATATATTCATTCATTCAATCTTATTTATTGAGCGCTTACTGTGTGCAGAGCACTGTACTAAGCGCTTGGGAAGTACAAGTCAGTAACATATGGAGACAGTCCCTACCCAACAACGGGCTCACAGTCTAGAATGGGGAGACAGACAACAACAAAAAACATGTAGACAGATGAATATATGTGATATTTCCCCAAAAATTGAAAACTGGTTTGAAAAGGGATTAGAATTTGAAGTTGTTAACTCTCTATCATCCATCTATAGATTGTCCTGCATGTAAGAAATCTGTTATCTTCCACCATTGATATCTGAATGAATAGGGTGGGAAATTTCCTCCCTCTGCCCTTTTCTTCAGAAATAAAAGTAAATTTCATTCATTCAATTGTATTTACTGAGCACTTACTGTGTGCAGAGCACTGTACTAAGCACTTTGGAAAGTTCAGATCGGCAACATGTAGAGATGGTCCCTACCCAGGCATGGGCTCACACTCTAGAAGGGGGAAACAGACAACAAATCAAATAGACAGGTGAATCTGTAGATGGTCCAAGAAGTCAATCAATCAATCACTCAATCCTATTGAACACTTATTGTGTGCAGAATACTATACTAAGCACTCAGAAGAATACAATATACCCGAGTGGATAGACATGTTCCCTGCTCACAATGAGAAAGAATTTTGAAGAGCCCATCTATAAGAGCTGCTCAGAAGGGACCACCTCTGATTGCTAGATCTATGAATGGAACAGAGAACTTAAGCAGAATTAGAGAAATAGATCTGCAAGGTAGTGAAAGGTTTATTGGGGTGAAAATAGCTCACGTTTCATTGAAATATTAAGTTCAATTATATTTTAACATGAAATTCTTTGCTTCTGTCAAGTACACTAATAATACAGCCTTCTCCACTGTTGGGGTAGAAAGTAGTTACAGTGGGCATAGGACCACATGGTTCCAATTAAGCAGCAAAATACCTAATGCACAATTTTATTTTGTTCAGTTGAAGATAGACAATTTACATTTCAAACAACTTAGTGAGCAGTCTCATAATTTTGGTCATTTTTTATCTTGGTGTATCTTCTACCTAGTGAGGGTGAAAGCATCTACCCATGGCTTATTGCTCAAAGTCATCTTCAGCATTGTGATTCTTTTATCATAGGTGAAACCGAGAAAGGTAAGACACTTTCAACCCTTTAGGAAAGATTCATGATGTTCAGTTATGGGATGGAAAAGGCCACTTAGCTGTTGTTGTCTCCTGGGCAGAAGGGGTTAAGCTGCCTGTCTCTCTAGAGTGACTTTGGTTTTGGCTGTATGCCTGCAGCCTAGCCTGCTCATGAAACACCATGGTCTAATAAATTATTTACACTGTTGGTGAATAATACCACTTCAGTTTCCCAGAGAGAAACTGATGAGGTGCCCACAAGAACCTCACCTGCCAGGGACTGAATATGTACCACTGCCAGAGGCTCAACATTAGCTGTGGTTTGGGGGCTGGGGGAGAGGAAGCCCCCACCAAAATGAATAAAAGTTAGCAAGCTTCTCCCTGCTGTCAGCCAGGAATTTGACTGAGAAATCCCTGATTCTTGTGGCAGTCTCAGTGAGTTTGTTCAACATGTTTTCCAAAATGCCCCCGTCCTTCCCTCTTCCCTACCCCCTTCCCCTCCCCACAACACTTGTATATATTTGTACATATTTATTACTCTATTTTATTTGTTTATATTTATTTTATTAATGATTGTATGTAGCTATAATTCTATTTATTCTGACGGTATTGACACCTATCTGCTTGTTTTGTTTTATTATTGTCTGTCTCCCCCTTCTAGACTGTGAGTCCATTGTTGGATAGGGACTTTATATGTTGCCGAATTGTACTTCCCAAGTGTTTAGTACGGTGCCTTGCACACAGTAAGTGCTCAATAAATACTATTGAATGAATGTTTCATGATCAGGGGGTTGAACCCAATTCTTCCCCTAGTTAAGTAGAAGAACAAGGGAATTCCAAAGGCACAAGATACCCTTGGCTAGGTTAAATGAATTTCTGAAGGGGCTGGGGATCACAACCTGCTATGTAGCTGTGAGAGGATATGTGTGAGGTGTGAGCTCAGAGTTTCTCAGCACATCCAAGCAAGATTTGGGATGGGGTAATGGGTTGAGTGGGGGCAGCCCTATAACCCCAACCAGGTTGCATTTTTGTGTCTCTCCCATCTCCATGTAATAATAGTATGATATTTTTGGAACACTGACTGAGCATAATGCACTATACTCTTTTTTGGGATCATCATCATCATCATCATCAATCGTATTTATTGAGCGCTTACTATGTGCAGAGCACTGTACTAAGCGCTTGGGAAGTACAAATTGGCAACATATAGAGACAGTCCCTACCCAACAGTGGGCTCACAGTCTAAAAGGGGGAGACAGAGACCAAACATACTAACAAAATAAAATAAATAGAATAGATATGTACAAATAAATTAAATAAATAAATAGAGTAAAAAAAAAATGTACAAACATGTATACATGTGCTGTGGGGAAGGGAGGGAGGTAAGATGGGGGGATGGAGAGGGGGACGAGGGGGAGAGGAAGGAAGGGGCTCAGTCTGGGAAGGCCTCCTGGAGGAGGTGAGCTCTCAGCAGGGCCTTGAAGGGAGGAAGAGAGCTAGCTTGGCGGATGGGCAGAGGGAGGGCATTCCAGGCCCGGGGGATGACGTGGGCCGGGGGTCGATGGCGGGACAGGCGAGAGCGAGGTACGGTGAGGAGATCAGCAGTGGAGGAGCAGAGGGTGTGGGCTGGGCTGTAGAAGGAGAGAAGGGAGGTGAGGTAGGAGGGGGCGAGGTGATGGACAGCCTTGAAGCCGAGGGTGAGGAGTTTCTGCCTGATGCGCAGATTGATTGGTAGCCACTGGAGATTTTTGAGGAGGGGAGTGATATGTCCAGAGTGTTACTGGACAAAGATAATCCGGGCAGCAGCATGAAGTATGGATTGAAGTGGAGAGAGACACGAGGATGGGAGTCAGAGAGAAGGCTGATGCAGTAGTCCAGATGGGATAGGATGAGAGCTTGAATGAGCAGGGTAGCGGTTGGGATGGAGAGGAAAGGGCGGATCTTGGCAATGTTGTGGAGCTGAGACCGGCAGGTTTTGGTGACGGCTTGGATGTGAGGGGTGAATGAGAGAGCGGAGTCGAGGATGACACCAAGGTTGTGGGCTTGTGAAACGGGAAGGATGGTAGTGCCATCAACAGAGATGGGAAAGTCAGGGAGAGGGCAAGGTTTGGGAGGGAAGACAAGGAGTTCAGTCTTCGACATGTTGAGCTTTAGGTGGCGGGCAGACATCCAAATGGAGATGTCCTGAAGGCAGGAGGAGATGCGAGCCTGGAGAGAGGGGGAGAGAGCAGGGGCAGAGATGTAGATCTGGGTGTCATCAGCGTAGAGATGATAGTTGAAGCCGTGGGAGTGAATGAGGTCACCAAGGGAGTGCATGTAGATCGAGAACAGAAGGGGACCAAGCACTGAACCTTGGAGAACCCCCACAGTGAGAGAATGGGAGGGGGAGGAGGAGCCTGCAAAAGAGACTGAGAAAGAACGACCGGAGAGGTAAGAGGAGAACCAGGAGAGGACGGAGTCTGTGAAGCCAAGGTCAGATAGCATGTTGAGAAGAAGGGGGTGGTCCACAGTGTCAAAGGCAGCTGAGAGGTCGAGGAGGATTAGGACAGAGTAGGAGCCGTTGGATTTGGCAAGCAGGAGGTCATTGGTGACCTTTGAGAGGGCAGTTTCCGTGGAATGTAGGGGACGGAAGCCAGACTGGAGGGGGTCGAGGAGAGAGTTGTTATTGAGGAATTCTAGGCAGCGAGTGTAGACAACTCGTTCAAGGAGTTTGGAAAGGAATGGTAGGAGGGATATGGGACGATAACTAGAAGGTGAGGTGGGGTCAAGAGAGGGTTTTTTAGGATGGGAGAGACATGGGCATGTTTGAAGGCAGAGGGGAAGGAACCAGTGGAGAGTGAGCAGTTGAAGATGGAAGTTAAGGAGGGGAGAAGGGATGGAGCGAGAGATTTAATGAGATGAGAGGGAATGGGGGAGAGGGGATGTGCGGAGCAGGCAAATAACATGCTCAATCAATCATTTATCAAGTGCTTGTGTGCAGAGCACTGTACTAAGCACTTGGGAGAGTACAATATAATGATATAACAGGCACATTCCTTTCCCACAAAAAGCTTACGTGTGTGTGTGTGTGTGTGTGTGTGTGTGTGTGTGTGTGTGTGTGTGTGTGTTGAGGAACAGTATAAGAAGGTATATAAAGTCAAGAGAAGACTAATGGATTTAGATGACTTGGGATTATGGGAATTGAGTGGAGAAGGCATCTGGTGTATCCCCTAGATCCTGAAGTCTTGGGGGTCACCGTGGGGACAGCAGGTCTAGAGCGGTTTCTTCACTGAGTATCCATGGAAACTATCCAGCTCTATTTGGGAACTCAAGCTAAGAGTTGGCCATACCGTGCTTGATCCCTATCTGTATTCCTCCGACTCAGGCCTCCATAGAATTTGGGGACTCCAGCTAAACTGGCAGTAGGTCTGTCTGCTCCATCTGTGCTAACTTGGAGGGACCCAGAGTGCCAAATGGCCCGTTCATCGGCAGCTTCTCTGTGCTGAGCCAAGTGAGCGATGTGTGGTATAGGGACTGTGTCTGACTTGATTATCTTGTATCTACCTCAGCGCTTGACATATAGTAAGCATTTAACTTGTCTGTGTGTGACCTTGGGCAAGTCACTTCACTTCTCTGGGCTTCAGTTACTTTATCTGTAAAATGGGGATAAAGACGGTGAGCCCTATGTGGGACATAGACTGTGTCTAACCCTGATTAGCGTGTATCGACCCCAGCACTTAGTACAGTGCCTGGCACGTAAGTGCTTAAATTCCAAAAAAAAGCCCCCCAGAACAAAATGCCACAATTATTTATTAATGTTAGTGGTAGTAATAATGATATTATTATTATCATTATTATGCCAGCCATATATCTGCTTCATGGGTAGACATGGTGAGGAGAAGAGACAAGGGAGCTGGGGCATTCTCTGGGTCCAGAAGCTATGTTGCTGAGTTCTTAGGTCTGCCTGAAGTGATTTGGGCATAAAATGCCTGCCGTATTTCAAAATAATCCAGACAGATAAAGGAAAGTCAACTTCATTTATACTGATGCTCAACTACCTTCCTTCTAATGTCCCTGCCTTCCCCATGCCCCAAATTCAGTTTGCTTGTCATCCAAACAGAACCTGGCTGCTCTCCAGACTGACTCCGTGCTTGTGTATCATGGATAAATTTCACTTTCGACTCGGATGATTTTCCACAGTGCTTCAAGTATCATAGACATCAGTGATCATACTCAAGTCTTTAATAAAACACCTACAAAGAACACTAAACTCCTTCCATCTAATAGGGTGAAAGCATATCCAATTATTCATATTTCTAAATTTCACAGAAAACTAAGTGGAGCCTCTCTTTGGTCTCTCAGGAAACCTGTTTATAAGAGATTACATCCCTTCTGGGTGTCAAAAACAGGATGTCGAACTCAAATACCCTTTTCTTTCTTATTATCTATGATTTATTGTTCTGTCTGTCTTCCCTGTAGATTGTAAGCTTCCAGGAACAGGGATCATGTCTATTAACTTGATTGCACTTCTTCCAAGCGTTCAGTGCAGCATGCTGAGCACGGTAAAGTGATAAATATGATTGGCTGATTTTTCTTTTCCTTTTCTTTTTAATTCTCCATCTCCTAGGTAATCCTAGAGCAGGAGTGAATAATCTAGGATCTGGGGGGTGTGATCTGTAGGGTGTGCTTTGACCACTAAAGGACTTCCTCCAGCCAGTGGGGTAGGACAAACCTCGCCCTGAACAACTTCTGTCTGCAGGGATTCCTGGCTTACTTCAAGCTGCAGAGGCAGATAGCAGTTAATCAGTCAGTGAATTGTATTCATTGAGCTCTTACTGTGGGCAGAGCATTGTACTAAGCCTTTGGGAGAGTAAAATATAACAATATAGCAGACATGTTCCCTGCCCATGACAGTCTAGATGGGGAGACAGACTTTAATATAAATAAAATAAATTACAGATAAGTACAAAAGTGCTGTAGGGCTAGGAGTGGGGGTAAATAAAGGGAGCAAGTCAGGGCGATGCAGAAGGATGTGGTGGAAGAGGATAGAGGAGCTTAGTCAGGGAAGAACCTCTTGGAGGAGATGGCCTTCAATAAGGCTTTGAAGCAGGGGAGAGTAACTGTGTCGGATATGAGGAAGGAGGGTGTTTCAGGCCAGAGGCAGGACATGGGATGAGAGATCAATGACGAGATAGACGAGACTGAGGAACAGTGAGAAAGTTGGCATTAGAGGAGAGAAATATGCAGGCTGGGTTGTTGTAGGAGAGTAGCGAGGTGAGGTAGGAGGGGGCAAGGTGATTGAGTTCTTTAAAGCCAATAGTAAGGAGTTTCTGTTTGATGTAGGGGTGGATTGGCAACGACTGGAGGTTCCTGAGGAGTAGGGAAATATGGCTGCAGGTAGCACGGGGATTTTGAGGGGAGGATTCCTGATTCTATCTTCTCTTGATTTGGAGAGAAGTGTGAGTCACCATGGACAAATGCGACAGCTTGTCTGTACTTTAAAATCAGCTCCTCCCATCTGTTCTTCACCCGGAGCTATGCTAGTGGCCTCCAGGGCCAAAACAATTGCCCACCCTGTGTTCGAGTATTCTGAGAAGGATAAGAAGTTCATTTTTATCATCCCAGCTGGAGGAAATTGAAATAGCCGAAGGAATAAACATATTTACTCTGTGATGAGATGCATTTTCCTAGTTGCTTTGTGGCCCAGCTTCCCTCAAACATTCTTAAAAGGGATTTGACAGAGTTCAGTCTTTAATTAAATTTAAACCAATAACCAGATGGAATTAAGTGAAGTTTTGAATTCTGACAGTTGCCCTTGGATTTAAGTCATGCCCTTCACTTTAGTTAGTGGATTGCATTGACTCAGGGTGAGTTTTTAACTGCATATTTAAAAATGTAAGTCCATCAGCAGTGTCCTAAAGGGTCAGACCAATGGTCCATCTAATGTTCTATTTCTGATCTGGTAACAGGATGTTTGGAGGAACAAGTATGATGGCTGCTTTGTGTGATTTCTCCTGAATTTGTTTGCCTTCAGTCTTCGCTAACGTGACCGTGGATTCACCGAGGCATTCAAGCTTTGGCATGAAAAAAATCTCACAGCACTTTGGACTCTCAAATACTCAGTCTCTTAAACAGAGTGGAACAGTTCTGAGCAAATGAGTCTGTGATCAGTAGCCTTAAGGACATCAGCTTGGTTTCTACTATGGAGCCCAGGAAGTCATAGCTCTTGCAGTTTTATTTTTTTATTGCATTTAAGCACTTACTATATGTCAAGCACTGTTCTAGGTGCTGGGCTAGATACAAGCTTATCAGTCAGACGCAGTTCCCGTTAATAATAATAATATAATAATGGCATTTATTAAGTGCTTACTATGTGCAAAGCACTGTTCTAAGTGCTGGGGAGGTTACAAGGTGATCAGGTGTCCCATGTGGGCTCACAGTCTTAATCCTCATTTTACAGATGAGGTAACTGAGGAACAGAGAAGTGAAGTAACTTGCCCAAGGTCACACAGCAGACAAGTAGTGAGGTCGGAATTAGAACCCATAACCTTCTGATTCCCAGACCCGTGCTCTATCCACTTTGCCATTCTGCTTTCTGAGAGCACCATAGAGCAAGTAGGAGAGAGATGCTATCTGTGGCCACGTCTGGCATTCTCTCACCTCAGCCAGTGAATCGGCAAACTCTGAAACAGCGTTCTGGCTGTGTCCTGTTGATGGCAGAAATGTTTTTTATGTTTTTTGTGTCAGAAGAAAAAGCAGAATGGGTGAATGGAATGAAGCCCTTGTTTTATTGATGCCTGTTTACTTGTTTTGATGTCTGTCTCCCCCCTTCTAGACTGTGAGCCCGTTGTTGGGTAAGGACTGTCTCTGTTGCTGAATTGTACTTTCCAAGTGCTTAGTGCAGTGCTCTGCACACAGTAAGCACTCAATAAATATGAATGAATGAAAAAGGAGATAGTTTATCCTTGAACCTTGCAGTATCCTTAGCTGGTGGGGATGGAGAGAAGAAGGGAGGAAGGTGATGAACAAAAATGTGTCACGTTTTCACTAGGCACACACCCTGCCTGCTCTCCCACCCAGAGTGTGTGGTCTCTTAGGATTACAGGTTGCTGTTGCCACACGGAACTGAAATGAGAGGCTCAGCATAATGGAGATTGTTAAGGACAAAAATGACTGAAGCATCTGTTCAATGTAACCGCTTAGTGGCTTGTGGCCTGATTTCACAATCTTTACCTAGAACCATCACTTTGGGGCTGGACTCCTAGCCTCACTCATTTCTGATATCTACTAAGTGGGAGAATTCTTCTAGATCTGTCTTCCACTCTAGAGAATTCATCTTTTTTTTTTAAAAAAAAAAAAAGAAGGCGTTTCTTAATGATGGTTTTTAAGTGCTTACTATCTAAGCATTGTGCTAAGCGCTGGGGAAGATACAAAGTAATCAGGTTGTCCCATGTGGGGCTCACAGTTTTAATCCCCATTTTACAGATGAGGTAACTGAGGCACAGAGAAGTTAAGTGACTTGCCCAAGGTCACACAGCAGACAAGTGTTGGAGCTGGGATTAGAACCCACGATCTCTGACTCCCAAGCCTGGGCTCCTTCCACTAAGCCACACTGTTTCCTTAAGCACTTATCTGCCAGGCACTCTACTAAGTGTTGTTGTAGATATAAACAAATCAGGTTGGACACAGTCCCTGTCTCACATGGGGCTGACAGTCTTAATTCCCATTTTACAGATGAGGGAACTGAGGCACAGAGATTAAGTGACTTGCCCAAGGTCACCCAGCAGACACATGGCAGAGCTGGGATTAGAACCCAGGTCCCTCTGACTCCCAGATCCATGCTTTATCCACTAGGCTAAGCTGCTTCTCCTCTTCCTTGCTTGTTATGGGCTGGGAACATGTCTACCAACTCTATTGTATCGTACTCTCCCAAGCATTGCATACAATGCTCTGCACACAGTAAGCCCTCAGTAAATACCTTTGATTTATTGACTGATGGCTTTACCTCAAGTATGGCCATCTCCTTTCTCCCCCACACTCAGTGAGCCAGTGGCCTCCAGGTGGAACCAAGGAGAGATCTTGGCTCTTGGTCAAGCACTTTGCAATCATGGGGCAGTCCCTGAAATATCTCTGTCAATTTACCAGTGGTAGAAATAGAAGACTCTGCCGCTTGCCCAGTGCTAAATTTAGCCCTTGTAGAAACCTGGAAATTTCATTAGCAACCCACAGCTGCCAGGAAGTGGGTCTCTGGATCACAAAGACTCAAATAAGGAAATAGGCAGCAGGGGCTCCACTAGCTTGTGAGGTCGATTCATTTTCTGGGTGAATTCATAACCCTGATGCACTTCATGAGCTGAAAGCAGAATCAGGGAAAGCTACATCATGCCACTGTTTATTCCAGACAGGTAAGAACTAAGGATAATTTGGAGAGTCAGGGGCAACTAGAACTGTATGGTCTAGTGGATTGAGCATGGGCCTGATAGTTGGAAGGACCTGGGTTTGAATTGTGTCTCTTCTACTTGTCTGCTATGTGACCTCGGGCAAGTCATTTCATCTAGACTGTGAACCCGTTGTTGGGTAGGGTCTGTTTCTATATGTTGCTGACTTGTACTTCCCAAGTACTTAGTACAGTGTTCTGCACATAGCAAGTGCTCAATAAATATGATTGAATGAATTAGTTTCTCTGTGCCTCAGTTACTTCATCTGTATTAAAATGGGGAGTTTGTGAACCTCATATGGGACAAGGACGGTGTTCAACCTGATTAGCTATTATCTACCTCAGTACTTAATACATTGTCAGGCACCTAGTAAGTTCTCAAAAAATACCATAAAATATGGGAATAAATTCTATTAAATGTTATAGTGAAAGATGATAAAGTGAGGGGCCTCTATAACAATAGTAGTAATAACTTTGAGTACCACTAAGTGAAATACAGTGCTAAGAGCTTGGGAAGTATAAAACAGACTAGTGACACATTTCTTAGCCACAAGGAGCTTACACTTTTATTCCAGTGGAGAAAACACAGGTTCTAATCACTGTACTAAGGTCTTGGGGGTGTACAATATAACAGACACATTCCCTGCCCATAATGAGTTTACAGTCTGGAAGGGGGAGACAAACATTACTGTAAATTAATAAATTATGGATATGTACATAAGTGTTCAACAAATAGAAATGATTGCGTTAGTCAATGCAGTTTTTTTTTTCTTTTTCATTGGAGTGATTAATACTAGTATTTGTTGAGTACCTGCTCTGTGCAAAATTCTGTACTAAGCCCTTAGGACCAGGCAATAATGGTGTGAATTTGGCTTCTAAATAGCCATTATTTGTTGTGCTTGGGAGTAAAATATACATGTTTAACCTACTAGATACATGGAGTTATTGTCTTTGTGAGTCTCTGCTGATTTATGACATAGAATTGGGAAATGTTTATTGTGTAGAAATGTTTGTTAATATTTTTCATATGACCTCTTTCAACACATTAATCACAACCTCTAGAATCCATATTTTCCTACAAGTTTAATATAGATAAAAGCCTATGTAAATTTCTGGAGTCACCAAATTCATCTGCAGTACAGAATAGAAAGAATGTATCTGAGAAAAGGGCTTTAAAGTGGAGTTTTGGAGAGGAGCTTTAGTTCTAAAAGGGAAGGTACTGCATCCGCCAAATCTGCTGTATTGTACTCACCCAAGACCTTAGTACGGTGCTCTGCACACAGTAAGTTTTCCATAAATACCGCTGGTTGATTGTGATAGCATTAGCAGCGTGGCTCAGTGGAAAGAGCATGGGCTTGGGAGTCAGAGGTCATGGGTTCAAATCCTGACTCCTCCAATCATCAGCTATGTGACTTTGGGCAAGTCACTTAACTTCTCTGTGCCTCAGTTCCCTAATTTGTAAAATGGGGATTAAGGCTGTGAGCCCCAAGTGGGACAACCTGATCAACTTATGTTCATTCAATCAATTGTATTTATTGAGTGCTTACTGTGTGCAGAGCACTGTACTAAGTGCTTGGGAAATACAAGTTGGCAACATAGAGACGGTCCCTACACAACAGCGGGCAGACAGTCTAGAAGGGGGAGACAGACAACAAAACAAAACATATTAACAAAATAAAATACATAGAATAAATATGTACAAGTAAAATAGAGTAATAAATATGTACAAACATCTATCTATCTATATCTATCTATCTATAGATAGATAGATATACAGGTGCTGTGGGGAGGGGAAGGAGGTAAGGTGGGGGGATGGGGAGGAGGGGAATTAAAGCTATATGCACATCATTAATAAAGTAAACATGTACAAGTAAAATAAATAGAGTAATCTGTACAAATTCATACAAGTGCTGTGGGGAGAGGAAGGAGGTAGGGCGGGGGGGATGGGGAGGAGGAGAGGAAAAAGGGGGCTCAGTCTGGGAAGGCCTCCTGGAGGAGGTGAGCTCTCAGTAGGACTTTGAAAGGAGGAAGAGACCTAGCTTGGCAGATGTGTGGAGGGAGGGCATTCCAGGCCAGGGGGAGGACGTGGGCCAGGGTTCGACGGCAGGACAGGTGAGAACGAGGCACAGTGAGGAGGTTAGTGACAGAGAAGCGGAGGGTGCGGGCTGGGCTGTAGAAGGAGAGAAGGGAGGTGAGGTAGGAGCGGGAGAGGTGATGGAGAGCCTTGAAGCCGAAAGTGAGGAGTTTATGCTTGATTCGTAGGTTGACAGGCAGCCACTGGAGATTTTCGAGGAGGGTAGTAACATGCCCAGAGCGTTTCAGGGAAGGGGTCGGGAGGGGTTGGATAGTAGTACACTGAGAAGGGCCAGCCCATGGGGAGGGGGTTAAGGAGGGGTGATCAGAAGGAGGAGAATGAAGGCACACGCTGGGAATAGGGAGTAAGAGAAAGTCCTGAGCTACAGCAGCTGACTGTAGATTCAGTGGCCAAAGCCACTTATATCCTCCCCAGTGCTTAGAATAGTGCTTTGCACATAGTAAGCGCTCAACAAATGCCATCATTATTATAGAGAAACAGCGTGGCTCAGTGGAAAGAGCATGGACATGGGAGTCAGAGATCACGGGTTCTAATCCCAGCTCCACCACTTGTCAGCTGTGTGACTTTGGGCAAGTCACTTCACTGGGCCTGTTATCTCATCTGTAAAATGGGGATTAAGACTGTGAGCCCCACGTGGGACAACCTGATCACCTTGTATCCCCCCAGCACTTAGAACAGTGCTTTGTACATAGTAAGTGTTTAACAAATGCCATTATTATTATTATTACCTACTACCCCAGTAGTAGGTAAAAGTGTCAGAGACATAATATCTGTGCAACTTCTCCACCAGCATTTACAAGAGCAAATTTTTGGTTGGCAATTTCAAATAGTGTACATCTGTGTGAAAATTACTCTGCCTTTCATTGCTTTGCATGTTATTATACCTACACATATTCAGAAGTCCTGCCTGGAATTTTTCAACAGTCAATCAATGATATTTACTGAGTGTTTACTATTCATTCAAATGTATTTATTGAGCACTTACTGTGTGCAGACCACTGTACTTAAGCGCTTGGAAAGTATAATTTGGCAACAGACCTGCAGAGCACTGTACTATGTCCTTGGGAGATTACCATGCAATATAATTAGCAGATGGGTTACCTGCCCATTAATGAGGAACACCAGTAGGAAATCATAAAAGGCAATTTCCTTTAGTGTTATTCAAGAATAAATTTAGGGGTCAGAGATGCAATGCAATTAATGTCTGAGGTGCATTATATCCATGATACTCTGCAAACTACTTCAGAAAAGAAGTTGCTTTTATGGAAAGATGATCAGCAAAAATGTAAGTAGTCTTCAGCATTCTAAAGAGGGTCAAACAAATCATGTTTTATCATCCTGAACAGTGGATAAAAGCTATTAGTTGAGTAGTGGAAATTCTTAGTCTTTGCTCAGGTATGTGGCAGAGTGGAAAGAACTCAGCACTGGGGAGTTCTAATCACAGCTCCACTTCCTGCCTACTGTGTGACTTTGAGTAAGTCACAACTTCACAGTGCTTCAGTTTGCTCATTAGTGAAATGGGGATTTAAATACCTGTTCTGGGAGACAGACTGGGATGTCAACTTGGCATAAAAATCAGCTCAAGCTGAAGTTCACAGAAGGTATAGGAGAAAGAGCAGGGGATGTGGGTTCTAATTTTGGCTTTGCTACTTGCCTACATGTGTTTCCTTTTCTGTGTTCCAGTATCCTCATCTGTATTTGCCCTCCTTCTTAGTCCATGAGCCCTGTGTATTCAGGGGAGGTTACAAGGTGATCAGGTTGTCCCATGGGGGGCTCACAGTCTTAATCCCCATTTTACAGATGAGGTAACTGAGGTACAGACAAGTGACTTGCCCAAAGTCACAGAGCTGACAATTGGTGGAGCTGGAATTTGAACCCCTGACCTCTGACTCCAAAGCCCATGCTCTTTTCCACTGAGCCATGCTGCTTCTCAGTATGTACTCTCCCAAGTACATTGTACTCTCCCAAGCACATAGTACAGGGACTGTATTCAATCTTTCTGTATTGTATCAACCCCAGTGCTCACTTAGTGCTGGACCTGAATTTACCATACATGCCATATTTGATTTCCAAAGCAGCTTCACCAATGTCACCAATATATAACTCTTGGCAAACAAACCAAAAGAATGAGGTCTTAGAATGTCATCAGAAGAGTGGCATGGAAGCAATGTTTGTCACATCACACTTTCACTGGATGGGACACATAAGTTTGGCTGACAGGATATTCATCCAATAGTATTTACTGAGCACTCCAAGGGCTAACTGTATACTGGATGAAGAGAAAAAGCATTTGAAAGATACAATTAAGTAAAACTTCAAAGATGTGACTCGATTTTAATGATGGAGTCAGCTGTCAAGAATGACAGATGAGCCTTGGGCCTGAGACTTTGAGACTTTGGACTTATATGAATAATTGGATTATAGTAGTAGTGGTTCATGCAATGCCACTTGTGCTCTGATTTATGCTAGTCATACTGTCACTAAGGCACAGAGGGCAAGAATAGGCAGGTAAGAGAGTGGCACATTGTGAAACACCTATCAAAGTTCTTTTACATGCAGGGCCTATTTCATACCTTAGTGACCTTACCCAGCAAGTGTTTACTTTGGTAATAATAATAATAGCAGTAATGATAATTGTGATATTTGTTATGCACTTGCTATATGTCAGGCACTCTACTAAGTGCTGAAGTACATGGTAATCGGGTTGGACACAGATCTTGTCCCACATAGGGCTCACAGTCTTAATCTCCATTTTTGCAGATGAGGAAACTGAGGCCCCAAAAAGTGAAGTGACTTGCCCAAGGTCACACAGCAGGCAAGTGATAGAGCCAGGATTAGAACCAAGATCCTTCTAATTCCCATGTTGGGGTCCTATTCAGTAGACCACAGCTACCCAGGATAAATAGCCATTTTCCAGGATTCTTGCTGAGCCAATTCACTGTGCAGAACTTTCTAGGTGCTTTTTTGGTCAGAAAATTTTCTCACTGCTGACATTGCCCTAGCAGACATTATACAATTGAATGAATAGCAGACATTAATTCCTCTGCCTACAGAGCTGGAAATAGAACTTGGATCTCTTGATTCCCAGAGTTCACCTGTGCTCTTTCTGCTGGACTGACAGCAGGGCTGTAGTGATATAGCTGGTGATACTGAGAGACAGTATCAGAAGACAGGTCGGCTTGGAGTATAGCTATCAGAAATGGGGTAATAAACTTTAGGAAAATCAAAATATCTAGAGGGTGAAACGATGTCAGATACTGAGGGAAATAAGTTCAGTGGTTTAGGAAAGTTGGTCTAGCTCTGAGAATGTGTAATCACTCAATCATAATATATGTTTATGGTATTTAATATTATGGTATTTATTGAGCGCTTACTGCATGAGGCCCTTGAGAGAGAATAATACAGTTGAATTTATAGACATGTTCCCTGCTGACAAGGAGCTTGCGGTCTAGAGTGGGAGACACACATTAAAATAAATAACTGATAGGGGAGTGGAAGAGTATGAGTATGAAGAAGTGCTCAAGAGTAAGAGTAAGTGCTTTGGAGCTGGGGTTGAGGTGAATATCAAGCATTTAAAGGGAATGGACCCAAGTGCATAGTTAGTCACTCAGTCTCTTATATTTATTCATTCATTCATTCAATTGTATCTATTGAGAATTTACTGTGTGCAGAGCACTGTACTAAGTGCTTGGGAAGTACAAGTGGGAAACATATAGAGATGGCCCCTACCCAATTGAGTGCTTACTGTGTGCAGAGCACTGTACTAAGTGCTTGGAAAGTACAATTTGGCTAGGTTGTAGTAGAAGAATAGTGAGACGAGTTAAGAGGAGGAAAGGGGAGTGAGTAATTTAGAGTGCTTACTGTGGGCTGAGCACTGTACTAAGTGCTTGGGAGAGTACAATGTACTTGGGAGAGTATATACTGAGAAGCAGCATGGCTCAGTGGAAAAGAGCACGGGCTTTGGAGTCAGAGGGCATGTGTTCAAATCCCGGCTCCACCAATTGTCAGCTTTGTGACTTTGGGCAAGTCACTTAACTTCTCTGTGCCTCAGTTACCTTATCTGTAAAATGGGGATTAAGACTGTGAGCCCCTGTGGGACACCCTGATCATCTTGTAACCTCCCCAGGGCTTAGAACAGTGCTTTGCACATAGTAAGCACTTAATAAATGCCATTATTATTATTATTACAATAGAACAATAAACAGACACATTCCCTGCCCACAGTGAGCTTACAGTTTAGAGGGGGAGAAAGACATTAATATAAATAAATTACCGATATGTGCTTAAGTGCAGTGGTGCTGGGAGGGAGATGAATAAAGGGAGCAAGTGAGGGTGACACAGAAAGGAGTGGGAGAAGAGAAAAAGGAGGGCTTACTCAGGGAGGCATCTTGAAGGAGATTTGTTTTCAATAAGGCTTTGAAGTGGGGGGAGAGTAATTGTCTATTGAATTTGAGGAGGGACAGCATTCCAGGCCAGAGGAAGGACATGGGCAAAGGTTCAGTGGCGAGATAGATGAGAGCAAGATACAGTGAGAAGGTTAGCATTAAGGAAGCGACATGTGTAGGCTGGATTGTAGTCCGAGAGTAGTGAGGTGAGGTAGGATGGGGCAAGGTGATTGAGTGATTTAAAGCCAATGGTGAGGAGTTTTTGTTTGATGCAGAGGTGGATGGACAACCACTGGAGTTTCTTGAGGAGTGGGGCAACATGGCTTGGATCAGAGGGAGGGTAAATAGCTGTGGGATGGTATGTGTCTATAAAGATTGGGGACAGTCAATATCTCCATGGGCTTTTTCCCTCCTATCCAGATCTACTAAGCCTGGCAGAAAGGAGCTGATGTAATAATTATTGTGGTGTTTATGTGCTTACTATGTGCCAGGTATTGTACTAAGCACTGGGGTAGATACTGGTTTATCAGGTTGGACACAGTCCCTGTCCCATGTGGAGCTCACAGTCTTAATCCCCATTTTACAGATGAGGGCACCAAGGCACAGAGAAGTGAAGTGAGTTGCCCAAGGTCACACAGCAGAGAAGAGGCGGAGCTGGGATTAGATCCCTTGACCTGACTCCCAGGCCTGGGCTCTATCCACTAGGCCATGCTGCTTCTCAAGGACATGGACATAGCCATATTCCCAGCCAACTAGCTTCTCAAGTTCACACCACTTGGAAATCCCTCTAGCCCTATAAGAGTGCTCAAATATAATGATAGCTTCATGCTCTTCTCTCTAAATGTTCCCTCATTCTTTTAAAAATTGTGATCATTTAATATTTTGTGACTGAAAGAAACCTTCCAGAGAAGATTGAATATGTCTTTAAGTGAATGCTGTTAAAAGTTTGTAAGTGTTTTGTTGAAGCACAAAATTTCCCTTGTTGGGGAAAATTAAAACAAATAAATGCAGTGAGCATGCTTGGTAATCAATCGGTGGTATTTACTGAGCACTCACCATGTGCAGATCACTGTACTAAGCGTTTGGGAGGGGACAGTGCAAGAGAGTTGGTAGGCGCAGTCCCACAGTGAGTTTGTAATGCTCCTAATCCTTTGTGTAAATTAACACCTCTCTTTGTTGCCTCACATTACTTGAGCTCCAAAGCCTTCTGTGTTGTGAAGAAAGCTCTTTAGCCCCTTTTCACCAGTCATTTAACCTCTTTGGAAACTGACTGTTTCTTTGGAATTAGTCCTAATTCCATCCAACAGATGGGTATTGTTGCAGGAAGACAGTCAATAGCTTTGATTACTTAGGAATCACTGTTAGTCTCCATGAGAGTAGAAATGGTATGTTTGTTTCTAATTTGTGTGTATGTGCCATCGTTCATTATGATTTAGCTAAATACAATATTCTAGCAATGATAACTTGACTCTTTTGTAAGACTACTGCTACTTGGAGAAAGTTATCCCGTTTTGAATTCTCCAGGATCTTGGTCAAGAAACTTATCTACCTTTCACAAAGGCAGTATTTCAATCAAGGAGGAAAAATAACCATTTTTTAAACTTTTAATCCCAAGTCTTCCTTGGAGAAGCACTATGTTAAACCCTAGGGTATATTCAAAGTTAATCAGGTTGGACAAAGTCCCTGCCTCACATGGGACTCAGTCTAAGTATGAGGGAGAACAGATGTGGAATCCTCATTTTATACTTGAGGTAACTGAGGTCAGTTGCATTTATTGACACTTACTGACTGCAGAGCACTGTACTAAGCACTTGGGAGAGTACATTACAATAATAAACAGACATATTCCCTGTGCACAACAAGGTTACAGTCTAGAGGGGGAGACAGACATTAATAGAAATAAATAAATTACAGATATGATGATGGTATTTAAGTGCTTACTATGTGTCAAACACTGTTCTAAGTGCTGGGGGGGGACACAAGGTAATCAGGTTGTCCCACATGGGACTCACAATCTTAATCCCCATTTTACAAGCGGTAACTGGCACAGAGAAGTTAAGTGATTTACCCAAAGTCACACAGCTGACAAGTGGTGGAGCTGGGATTAGAACCCATGACCTCTGACTCCCAAGCCCATGCTCTTTCCACTAAACCACGCTGCTTCTCCCAAAATAATTATGGTATTTGTTAAACACTTACTTTGTGGCAAGCACTGTTCTAAGCACTGGGGTAGATAAGAGGTAATCAGGTTGTCCCACATGGGGTCACAACCTTAATCCCTGTTTTACAGATGAGGTAACTGAGGCACAGAGAAGTTAAATGGCTTACCCAAAGCCACACAGCTGACATGTGGAGGAGCCGGGATTAGAACCCACGTCCTCTGATTCCCAAACCCGGGCTCTTTCCACCAAGCCAAGTGTAAGTGCTGCAGGGCTGAGGCTGTGAGGCACAGAGAAGCTAGGTGACTTGCCTATGGTCACAAGGCAGGCAACTGGCTCAATCAGGATTAGAGCTCAAGTCCTCTGACTCCCAAACTCATGCTCTTTCCATTAGGGCACACTGCTCCTCACCCAAATCTAAGGTGGGTGTGTTTGAGGCAAGTGCGCTGAAGTGTGCGGAATTATTTACTTTTAGAAGTCTTAACTCTTCTCTGTTATCATCCCCCTGGCCTGCCACACAGTGCAGTAAGAAAGCAAACACATGGTGTGTGTGGGTGTTCTCATCTTAATTCCCCAAAGGTTGAAGGTGAACTTCCTTTGGGAGGAATGTTGCTGGGCTGAAACTTCCTGGGAATTCTCGAGGGCCAGGTGAAATTCCAAGTAGAGAGAGGAGGGGGTAAGATCCACAACATCTCTGCCCTCTCCTGCCCTCTATTCCAGGAGTGTTCGGAACTGAGAGGTAAGCTCCTCCTTCACCCGTATACTCCTGAATCCCTAGGTTTTGGTAACTTGATTATTTTGTATCTACCCTAGCACTCAAAACAGTGCCTGGCTGGCAAAGTGAGTGCTTAACAAATACCACTATTATATATGGAGTGTCCACTAGGGCAGGGTGTGGTTCTAGGTTCTTAGGAGAGCTCAGTCAATCAATGGTATTTACTAAGCACCTAATATATGCAGAGCACTGTACTAAGTGCTTGGGAAGGTAATAATAATTTGTGGAATTAAACACATATACTAAGTGCTTAAGTAGATAGAAGATAATCTGGTCCCACGTGAGGCTCAACATCCAAATAGGAGGGAAAACATATTGAATCCCCATCTTGCAGAAGAGAAACTGAGGCATAGAGAAGTGAAGTGACTTGCTCAAGGTCACAAAGCAGGTAAGTGGTGGAGCTGGGATTAAAACCCAGTTCTTTTGACTCTGTGTTCTTTCCATTAGGTCACACTGCTTTCCCTTTAGTATGATGCAATAGAGCTAGTAGATGTTATCCCTGCCCACAGGAGTTTAGTTTTCTGAGAGCCCAGACACATCTACTCACCACATCTACTAGAGTGTCCTCCCCAAAGGTTTGGAGTGGATTTCAGTCAGTCCCAGAAAGCTCCTTGGGAATCCAAAATAATGATATTTGTTAATACACTTATTATATGCCAAGCACTTGATCTAGCAATGGGGTAGTCACAAGGTTATAAGTTTGGACACAGCCCCTGTCCCACATGGGGCTAACAGTCTAAGTAGAAGGGAGTAGGATTCAATTCCCCATTTTACAAATGAGGAAACTGAGTCCCAAAGAAGTTAAATTCATTCAATCATATTTATTGAGCTCTTACTGTGTGCAGAGCACTGTACTAAGCACTTGGGAAGTACAAGTCAGCAACATGTAGAGATGGTCCCTACCCAACAATGGGCTCAAAGTTTAGAAGGGGAAAACAAACAACAAAACAAGTAAACAGGTGTCAAAACCGTTAGAATAAGTAGAATTATAGCTATATGCACATCATTAATAAAATAGATTAGTAAATATGTACAAGTAAAATAGAGTAATAAATATGCACAAGTGTATACAAGTTCTGTGGGGAGGGGAAGGGAGTAGGGCAGAGGAGAGGGGGTGAAGGGGAGGAGGAGAGGAAGAAGAGGGCTCAGTCTGGGAAGGCCTCCTGGAAGAGGTGAGCTCTCATTAGGGCTTTGAAGGGAGGAAGAGAGCTAGTTTGGCGGATGTGTGGAGGGAGGGCATTCCAGGCCAGGGGAAGGACATGGGCCAGGGGTCGATGGCGGGACAGGAGAGAACGAGGCCCAGTGAGGAGGTTAGTGGCAGCAGAGGAGCAGGGGTTGTGGGCTTGGCCATAGAAGGAGAGAAGGGAGGTGAGGTAGGAGGAGACGAGGTTATGGACAGCCTCGAAGCCGAGAGTGAAGAGTTTTGCATGATTTGTAGGTTGACAGGCAACCACTGGAGGTTTTTGAGGAGGGGAGTGACATGCCCAGAGTGTTTCTACACAAAGATAATCCAGGCAGCAGAGTGAAGTATAGACTGAAGCGGGGAGAGACAGGAGGATGGGAGATCAGAAAGGAGGCTGATGCAGTAATCCAGTCGGGATAGGATGAGAAATTTAACCAGCATGGTAGCGGTTTGGATGGAGAGGAAAGGTCAGATCTTGGCGATGTTGTGGAAGTGAGACCAGCAGGTTTTGGTGATGGATTGGATGTGTGGGGTGAATGAGAGCGGAGTCAATTCAAATGAGTTGCCCAAGATCAGACAGCAGGCAAGTGGTCGAGCTGGGATTAGAACCCAGGTCCTTTGACTCACGGGGCTGTGCCCTTTTCATTAGGCCACACAGCTTCTGCTTCTGAACTCTGATTTGATCCCCTAGACATCCTTCACAGTGAATTACAACTACTTCACCTCATTCATTCAATTGTTTTTATTGAGCACTTACTGTGTGCACAGCACTGTACTAAGCACTTGGGAAGTACAAGTCAGAAACCTATAGAGATGGTCCCTACCCAACAACCGGGCTCACAGTCCAGAAACTCACCTCCTAGTCATGCTCCCCCTGTGCCCTGGTTTGCGGGTGGCACCAGATAGTGGGTTCTACATGCTTTGGGGACTGGGCTGAGGATGCAGCTCATGATGTTGACAGTGCAATTAAAGTCAGGGCTGAGGGTCTGCTCCCCCAAGGGATGGCTTTGACAACAGCCTTTTATTGAACCAGTGACCAGTTCACTAGACACTATAATGCTGCTCTTTCTGCCCAGCTTTATTTGGACTCCGTATCTTTTGCAAACCCACCCTTATCTTTCCTCTGTTATCCTCTGAAAAGGGTAACAAGCTGTCAGAAGCCACATGCTGGCTTTCCTTGTAATTCAGAAGCTTCAGGGATTCCCTCTGATCAGGTTATCAATGTATGTGTGGAAGTGATCCGTTAGAAGGTGAACTCCCTTTGATAGGGTGGACTGGTCAAAGAGGACACTGACCTGAAACATTTCACTACGACAGCTTGGATTTCCTATTGAGAAAGTCCAGTCCAGACCTGCATGTGTCTTCTGTACCTTTCTTACCCTATATTGGGGACCTTGTGTAGACAGGAGCTTAGAATCAGTTATCAAGCATCTTAAAACATATTTGACATTTATGGAGATGCCTGCCCTCAGATTAAAGATATAGCATATCCAACTGGCCTGTCTGATCAAAGCTTTTTACCTTTGATTGGATTACTTTTACCTAGAAAGTGAAGGATTTGTACAGCTAATACAGGTATCAATAAAGCAAACTTCTTTTCTGCCTTCATTTCATGAATTAGCCCTTGGCACTGACCAGGGAGGCTATTTCTGCGTCCAATCCCTCAATCGAGAAATGAGGACTAATGGATAGAGCACAGGCCTGGGAATCAGAAGGACTTGTGTTCTAGTCGATATGAATCAGAAATGACTCAATGACATTGAATGATAATAATAATGACAAATCAATACTAGTGACTTGTCTCATTAGTTCCCAATTTCCATTCGTTAAACTGCAAATTAATTTGGAATTTATATGGCTGAGCAGATAGAGCACAGGCCTGGGGGTCAGGACCTGGGTTCTAATTCCAGCTGTGCCACTTGTCTGCTGAATGACCTTGGACAGGTCACTTCACTTCTCTGTGCCTCAGTTACCTAATCTGTAAAATGGGGATTAAGAGTGTGAGCCCCATGTGGGACAGGGACTGTGTCCAACCTAATTAGCTTAGATCTTCTTGATGCTTAGAACAGTGTTTGACACATAGTAAGTGCTTAAGAAATGTCATCATTATTTTGTGAAAGGGAGTGGGGGAACAATCTGTTTCTCCTTTTCCCATGAACCACCTGGCCTAATAATAGCAATAATATACTGGCAGCATTTGTTAAATGTTCACAGTCCCTGTCCCACACAGGGTTCACAATAAGAGGAAAGGAGAACATCTCTTTTGTACAGATGGGGAAGTGAGCAGCACTGAGAAGTTGTGATGAGCCCAAGGTCAAGAGCAGGCAAGTGGCGGATTTAGGATTAGAATTTGGGGTTGTTTTTTTCCTACTAGGCCATGCTGCTTCTCTCTCTTCTATGCAGACCTAATTTGACAATAGTAAACTCAGGTCAAAGCATCAATGGACCCTTTAATTATTAATCAGAAGTAACTTTTCTCTGAGTTTTCAAGGATACTCTCTGTGTTTTGAGCCCAAGGCTGGATTAATATGAAAATCCCAAAATAACTGCTGCAGCTGCATGGAGCAAAATTTTGGCTCCGGTGAATCAGCATGGCTTTTAGAGAGGAGAGAGATATTTTAATAAAGTCTCCATCTTCCATCTGCTCTCTGTGGAAGGTGACTGTGTATCTTCATCACAATCGTCTTTGACTCAGAGGAGTTGCTTTCTAAATAGCCCTGGCATGAAACTTACATCTATTAACTTCATGAGCATTGTTCTACTGCTTGAATATAAACATTTATAATTACAAAATTATTTGAGCAAAATATAAGTAAATGTATGATAAATGAAGTACTTGGAGGATGTAAGTCAAAAGTTATTAATGTTGAGACTTCCACCGTGGATTCTCATGTGCTCTTGTTCTCTTCCCCGCTATCCCCCTTCGTGTGTGTGTGTGTGTGTGTGTGTGTGTGTGTGTGTGTGTGTGTGTGTGTGTGTGTCTTGCTTTCAAGACACATTAAGAGGAAAATTAGAAAATGGAGGAAAATAGAAGATATACAGATTTATCCAATTAAACTGTACATGTTCCTTGGGCTAAGAAGACACATTTTATGCTTATTTTCACACCTCGTAGAGCAATTTAACTTTTCAGTCTTTAAGAACACCCAGTGTATCTGCCAAATTAAATTTGAGTTCAGGGAAATAGTTGTAAGTGGAAAAAATATTTAAATTAATATAAACTTTCTATTTTGCTCTATCGTAGATACTCTGAAGTAAATAGAATTCATCTTAAATCCGACTTCATTATAAAAAGTGAAATGAAATAAAATTCCTTAATTCACATTAAAATAATTGAATGGACTCAGAGTTAAGGCAAAAGAAGATTCACACAGAATTTAACTCCAGGCATCTCCTGAGTTCTGAAAATCCCACAGTATGTGTCACCCGGGGCAAACACTGTTCCTTTTCTTGCTGGGCCCCAGTAAACGTAGCTCCACACTTGACGTCCCATCCATTTGTGCAGGTAAATCACTTCCCTCTCCATCTTCCTTCCCCAACCCCATGACCCAATTCCTCCCCATGCTCCCTCATCTGACCTCTGCATCGACCCTTTCACCCCATGTTCAATCCCTTTTTCAAACTAATCATATGTTGCACAGCCCCCTCCCAGCCATGTGTCACCTCCTCCCCTCCAAGCCATGCAGCACCTCTTAGCATCCCCCAATCAAGGGACAATTCCCCCCACCAACTATGTGGCACTTCCTCCCCAACTTCCCCTTCCCTGTGGCATCCTCACAGCCCTGCCCCAGCCCTACCTGTGAGAATGAGGATAGAGACAGAATGGGAAATACCTGTTGTTACTGGTGTGGCTGCCAGGGTCAGTCAGTCAGTCCATCATATTTATTGGATGCTTACTGCGTGCAGAGCACTGGAGAAGTAGCGTTGCTTAGTGGAAAGAGCACGGGTTTGGGAGTCAGAGGATGTGGGTTCTAATTCCAGCTCCACCACTTGTCTGCTGTGTCACCTTGGGTAAGCCGCTTAACCTCTCTGTGCCTGTTACCTCATCTGTAAAATAAGGATTAAGACTTTGAGCCCCACGATGGGCAACCTGATTACTTTGTATCTAACCCAGTGCTTAGAGCAGTGCTTGGTACATAGTAAGCACTTAGCAAATACCATTATTATTATTATTACTAAACCCTTGGGAGAGTACAGTATAACAATCTAACAGACACATCCTTCATTCATTCAATGATATTTATTGAGAGCTTACTGTGTGCAGAGCACTGTACTCAGCACTTGGGAAGTATAAGTGCTTGGGAATTACAAGTACAAATCCTGCCCACAATGAATTTACAGTCTAGAGACATACCTTCCTTTCCTGTTCCCAGCTGGTTATCTACGGCTACAATGGGGAATGGGAAATAATGAAGAAAAGGATCCTCCACTTATCTGCTGTGTGGCCTTGGGCAAGTCACTTCACTTCTCTGGGCCTGTTACCTCGTCTGTGAAATGGGTATCAAGACTGTGAGCCCCACTTAGGACAGGGACTGTGTCCAATCTGATTTGCTTGTATCCACCCCACGTCTTAGTACAGTGCCTTGTACATAGTAAATGCTTAACAAATACTATAATTATTATTATTAATACTTATGGTACTTGTTAAGCATTTATTGTGTCAAGAACTGTTCTAAGAGCTGGAGTGGATATAAGATAATCAGGTTGGGCACAATCCCCATCCCATGTGGAACTTAAGTAGGAGGGAGTAGGATTCAATTCCCACTTTACAGATGAGGTAACTGAGGCACAGAGAAGTAAAGTGACTTGCCTGAGGTCACAAAGCAGGCCAGTGGCAGAGCTGGGATTAGAACACAGGTTCTCTGACTCCCAGGCCCATGCTCTTTCTACTAGGCCAAATTGCTTCCCATAGTTTGGGACTGCAAACCATAAAGGAAAGGGGAGGAGATCATATGACTGTCAAACCACAGCAACAATTACCACAAAATACTAGGGTATGGAGCTGGACTGGGGAATGGAAGGAGGGAGCTGGGTTCAGTGTATGGGGAGCAAGAAAGCCGCTAGAAACGGGCACACTTGTGTATACATGTACATATGTATTATTCTATTTATTTTATTAATGATATGTATCTATAATTCTATTTATATTGATGTCTGTCTACTTGTTTTGTTTTGTTATCAGTCTCCCCCCTTCTAGACTGTGAGCCCATTATTGCGTAGGGATTGTCTCTATTTTTTTGCCGAATTGTACTTTCCAAGAGCTTAGTACAGTGCTCTGCACATAGTAAATGCTCAATAAATATGATTGAATGAATGAGTGGAATGGAAGGGTGAGGAAGAATTTACAGTGTAATTTTTACTTATGTGTAGGGGTCAGGCAATTCTGGGATGGCCCAACTAATTGCATGAACATCCAAGGGAAAATGTTTCATTCAAAGCAACCACATTTTAAAGGAACATAACCTGGCTGTATTTGGAATGTTAATAGCTCTCAGGAGGCCTTCCCTGACTAAGTCATTTCCATGTCTAAGACATCCCTTTCATGTCACCTATACCCCTGGGTCTGTTTCCCTTGTGTACTTTGATAGTTACCCCTTCCCAGCCCCATAGCACGTACATGCATCTGTAAATACATTTTAATGTGTCTCACTCTAGTCTATAAGCTCTTGGTGGGCAGGGGTTGTGTCTACCAGCTTGTATTGTAATCTCCTAAGCACTTTGTCTAGTAGTTTGCACACAGTAAGTACTCAATCAATGCCATTGATTAGCAAATTAGCATTTATGGAAATTGCACCTTTTAAACCCACCCAGTGGTTCTCCAGTACACACATTGATGTGTGAAATACATCTCTTCAAAATACATTTCAAAATATTTGTTTAAAAATAGTGAACTGATTTGCCTCTGATTTTTAGCTGGAATTTTCCATGAGAAAGCTTAATATTTGCATAAATTCAGAACATGCCTTGGAAAGGAGGAAGTGTAGAATTGCTTTCAGATTTTGTTAGGGTTTCTGTAGTCTTTAAAATTACTCCTGAGGGTGATGAGTAACACTTGAGTCAAAGATATATCAGGCACTTTGGTACTGTTGGTGAAACAATAAATGATACATTTTGATATTATTCCATGCTAGCTAACAGTTGCTTTTTGAATCCTAGCATAAATTAAATGTTCTGGGTAATTTTTTGGGTCTCTTCTTAATGCGGTTGATAGTAGGATAGTAAATATTCTCAAGAGAAATGTACTATCCATGCTTTACATTTAAATGAGTTGGAGGCATTTGCTTACCAACCATAAAACTATCAGAATATAAAGGGCCAATTCACCATAAGACCGAATGGAAGCAATTGTTGTGTAGGGACCCTCTCTATACGTTGCTGATTTGTACTTCCCATGTGCTTAGTACAATTCACTGCACACAGTAAGTGCTCAATAAATACGATCGAATGAATGAATACACTGAGAAGGTCTTAGTGGTGTGTTCTATGCCTTGAGAAATGTTTGCCCAAAATACGAAGGAGGTGCTTATTCTGAATCTGAATATTGGGAAGCAACATGGCATGTGGAAAGAGCACGGGCTTGGGAGTTGTAAGGTCAAGGGTTCTAATCCCGGCTCTACCACTTGTCTGCTTTGTGACCTTGGACAAGTCACTTCTCTGTGCCTCAGTTACCTCATTTGTAAAATTGAGATTGAGACTGTGAGCCCTATGTGGGACAGGTACTGTGTCCAACCTGATTAACCTGTATCTACTCCAGCGCTTAGAATGGTGCTTGGCAAATAGTAAGTGCTTAACAAGAACCGTAATTATTATGAAACAAACTTGACACACCTCACATTTCCCCCTTCTAGAAAAACTAAACTCCAGGATTCAATATTGCCATATATGAAATGAAATACAGGAATGCTATTAAATGTGCACCCTCCAGGAGAGCCAGTTTGCCTCTCTGCTCACAATAAAGGCGACTTCCAATTTTCATCAGTTCCCTCCATCTTAAAGTCTCTACTCACCTTTGGAAACTGACAAGTTTGCCTCTCACGCATAGCAGCCCATAATAACGACATTAGTTGGGTAAAATCCCCATGTTAAGGGCAAAGCAGCCAGTTGGTCTCAAAAAAAATTTGCAAAATGAAGTCTGGAGTGGGAGAATTCTGTGGGACCTTCAGTTACATACTGATTTGCAAGGAGAGAAGATGCTTTGCATTTGGTGGTTTTAGACAGAAAATAAATAATGCACCAGATTCTCATCTTATATAACCATGTGGGAGGAATCCCATATTGGCTCCGAACAAAATGAGCATTATTCTGTTTACTTTCAAATTTATACAACAGTTTATGATTTCAAAGTAGTTCAAGCACCTGTAACTACAGCCTAGAGGAGGGAGCTATGGAGCTTTTGGGGGCAGATGTTGCAGGAGCCCAATGGGAATTCACTTTTAATCCAATTGCAAGAAGCAAATGTTGATACTGAAGTGTTTTTAGGATATCTTAGAAGACTTATTGAGTTTAAACATCCTCTGTTTTGAAAGGCAGGCATTCAGGTTCATGAATGTTTCTGTTTATTGTACTCTCCTAAGTACTTAGTCCAGTGCTCTGCACACAGTAAGCACTTAGGAAATATGATTGAATGAACCAGTCTTTTGGAGTTATTTTTATCTATGGACCACTGGCCTAATCTGCCTAGACATTTTGAACATTCTAATGTCCTTAAGTGTCTAACAACTCATTCTGTTAGCGGGTCCCGATCTGATCGAAATCTCTCATTATGATTATTTCCTTCAGGGAGATGAATTGAAGTGGGCCACTACTGATCAGAAGTTGAACCGATAATGTAGACAATATGGCTCTCTGAATTGTGCTGCCAAATTCTTAGAAAATAACTATAATAGTATTTATTGCTCCAGTTTCCCATTAAAACAAGACTTGCCTGAGAACTGAGATTATTACTGGAAAGCTGGTTGCTGGTAGGGTCTCCTAAGGGGTGGGGAGAAATCATTGAATTTGGAATTCTTGGGAAATAGCCAGAACTCTGTCATTATAAATTTACAGTTTTAAACCCCATTTTACATATGAGGTAAATGTGACACAGCGACGTGTGGTGACGCCCACGGTCACACAGCAGACAGGGAGGAGTCAGGATAAGAACCCAGCTATGCTTTATCCACCAGACCATGCTAATTCTCTTGTGGTCCCTCATAGTAGTGAAGCTGGTTACAAGGGGGAGAGAGAAAAGGGCTGTGTTTTTGTGTTCTTTATCTTTCATTTAAATTAATTCCCTGGAATTTTCCTTTGAGAATTTCTGCTGCACAGGGAGAATTTCCCACTCTCCTCAAACTCGGACAATGGCGGCTTCTCTGCTTCCTTGAGCTTTCTGCAACCTGGGACCTCAGAAGGAAGGTTCTAGCTTCTTGGCTAAGAATTTGTCACATTCTTCTATGGGCAGACCTAAAATGGGCACCACAGTTTCAAGTAGAGTAGCAGTGTGGCTTATTGGAAGGGACAACGGGCCTGGGAGTCAGAGGACCTGGATTCTAATCCCAGCTCTGCCACTTGCCTGATGTGTGACTGGGCAAATCACTTCATTTTTTTTCTCCCTCAGTTTCCTCCTCTGTAAAATGGGGATTAAATCCTATTCCCTCTTAGACTGTGAGCCCCGTGTGGGACAGGGACTGTGTTCAGCCTGATCAATCAATCAATCATATTTATTGAGTGCTTACTGTGTGCAGAGCATTGTACTAAGCACTTGGGAAGTACAAGTTGGCAACGTATAGAGACAGTCCCTACCCAACAGTGGGCTCACAGTCTAAAAGGGGGAGACAGAGAACAAAACCAAACATACTAACAAAATAAAATAAATAGAATAGATATGTACAAGTAAAATAAATAAATAAATAGAGTAATGAATATATACAAACATATATACAGGTGCTGTGGGGAAGGGGAGGAGGTAAGATGGGATGGAGAGGGGGACGAGGGGGAGAGGAAGGAAGGGGCTCAGTCTGGGAAGGCCTCCTGGAGGAGGTGAGCTCTCACTAGGGCCTTGAAGGGAGGAAGAGATCTAGGTTGGTGGATGGGCAGAAGGAGGGCATTCCAGGCCCGGGGGATGACGTGGGCCGGGGGTCGACAGCGGGACAGGCGAGAACGGGGCACGGTGAGGAGATTAGTGGCAGAGGAGCGGAGGGTGCGGGCTGGGCTGTAGAAGGAGAGAAGGGAGGTGAGGTAGGAGGGGGCAAGGTGATGGAGAGCCTTGAAGCCCAGGGTGAGGACTTTCTGCCTGATGTGTAGGTTGATTGGTAGCCACTGGAGATTTTTGAGGAGGGGAGTGACATGCCTAGAGTATTTCTGGACAAAGACAATCTGGGCAGCAGCGTGAAGTATGGATTGAAGTGGGGTGAGACACAAGGATGGGAGATCAGAGAGAAGGCTGATGCAGTAGTCCAGACGGGATAGGATGAGAGCTTGAACGAGCAGGGTAGTGGTTTGGATGGAGAGGAAAGGGCAGATCTTGGCAATGTTGCGGAGCTGAGACCGGCAGGTTTTGGTGACGGCTTGGATGTGAGGGGTGAATGAGAGAGCGGAGTCGAGGATGACACCAAGTTTGCGGGCTTGTGAGACGGGAAGGATGGTAGTGCTGTCAACAGAGATGGGAAAGTCAGGGAGAGGGCAGAGTTTGGGAGGGAAGACAAGGAGTTCAGTCTTGGACATGTTGAGTTTTAGGTGGCGGGCAGACATCCTGATGGAGATGTTCTCTTTTAGACTGTGAGCCAACTGTTGGGTAGGGACTGTCTCTATATGTTGCCAACTTGTACCTCCCAAGTGCTTAGTACAGTGCTCTGCACACAGTAAGCACTCAATAAATACGATTGATTGATGTGAGCCTGGAGAGAGGGGGAGAGAGCAGGGGCAGAGATGTAGATTTGGGTGTCATCAGTGTGGAGATGATAGTTGAAGCCGTGGGAGCGAATGAGGTCACCAAGGGAGTGAGTGTAGATCGAGAACAGAAGGGGACCAAGCACTGAAGCTTCGGGAACCCCTGAAGTAAGGGGATGGGAGGGGGAGGAGGAGTCTGCAAAAGAGACTGAGAATGAACGACTGGAGAGATAAGAGGAGAAGCAGGAGAGGACCTTGTATTTATCCTGGTGCTTAGTGCAGTGCTTGGGACATGTCGAGTGCTTAACAAGTACCATTTTTTTTTAAAATGCTACCAGTCATGTACATATTCTCCCTTTCTCTGGACTCCTATTTTCAAATCCTCAGTGTCTGTCTTTTCTGTTAGATCATAAGATTCTAGAGGACAGGGATTGTGGTTATTATTGTACAGTGCATACTCAAAAGTACTCAAATGCCACAGATTAATCAACACGGTTATTGATAATTGAGGAATGGCAGGTAGAATACACTGACACATGGCAGAGATTGGGACTCACACAAAGCAAAAGGCATGTTATGAACTGGTCTAGCCTCCGCCAGTACTGGTGAATGATGCCAGCAGTTGGTGAAGCTAAATGTAGGCTGAAAGCAGATGGAATTGCACCCAACATGTCAGCATTGTCATCTACAATCAGCCACACTCTCTCTCTATCCTGTCCTAAGTATCATCTGGGAACAAACTGGCAAAAATACATCCCCAAACTGTTTAACCTCAATTGTCATCTTAAAGTTTAATTTACTGATGATCAGGGTTTAATTCAGTAATATCATTTGATAGGCTGATATTAGCTTGACTTAAATGATTTGAATTTTGTGAGGTTTTGCATGCATATCTGAAAACCTGGGCTTTCAGTGGCATTTTCTAATGTTAGTGGTCCTGCCTTGCCTTGGGCAGGGACTGTGCCTGTTGTTGTATTGCACATAGTAAGCGCTTAACAAATACCATCATTATTATTGTACTTTCCCAAGTGCTTAGTACAGTGCTTTGCACACACTAAGCACTCAGTAAATATGATTGAATGAATGAATGCCTCAGAAATGAAATGACTTTACATAGGCTTGAATATCATCCCTTAGCTAATAATAATAACAATAATAACAGTAATAATGGTATTTGTTAAGTGCTTACTATGTGCCAAGCACTGTTCTAAGTGTTGGGGTAGATACAAGGTAATCAGGTTGTCCCACGTGGGGCTTACAGTCTTAATCCCCATTTTACAGATGAGGTAACGGAGGCGTAGAGAAGTTGAGTGACTTGCCCAAAGTCACACAGCTGATAAGCGGCAGAGTGGGGATTAGAACCCATGACCTCTGACCCCCCAAGCCTGTGCTCTTTCCACTAAGCCACACTGCTTCTCTGAAGGCTAATTCACTTCTCCAGGTTAGTCAATCAGTGATTTTTATTGAGCACTTACTATATGCAGAGAACTGTGAGTGCTTGAGAAAGCATAATAAAATAAAAATAATAATAGTAATTATGGTATTTAAGTCCTTACCATGTGCCAGGCATTGTACTAAGCACCAGGATAATATGAGCAAATTGGGTTGGAGACAGTCCCCGTCCCACACGGGCCTCACATTCTCAATCTGCATTCTCCACATGAGGTCACTGTGGCACAGAGAAGTGAAGTGACTTGCGCAAGGTCACACAACAGACAAATGGCAGAACCGGGATTAGAACCCATGATCTCCTGACTTCCAGGCCCGTGTTCTATCCATTACACCTGCCACTTCTCTGGTCCCTGCCCTCCAGGACCTACCAGTCTGTCAGGGAAGACAGATCATGAAATAAATTACAGATAGGGGAGGAAGCAGAGTGTAAGGATATGTATGTTAAGTGATGAAGTAGACTGAACAGAAAATGAATTCCAGACAGAAAAGGGAATGGGAGAGTGGATGAAACAGCGTACCTTTCACAAATGTGGATTCAAGAGGTATATAGTTTCTAGAAATACCAGTTTTCATCAGAAGGACAATCTAGAGCCACATCCTAGTGGCCTGCTTGGAACACTTGACCACTACAAATCCTGAATCTGTGGTCAAAGCAGCATGATGTAGTTGATAGAGCACGGGCCTGGGAGTCGTAAGGTCATGGGTTCTAATCCTGGCTCCACCACTTGTCTGCTTTGTGACCTTGGACAAGACACTTAACTTCTCTGTGCCTCAGTTATCTCATCTGTAAAATGGAGATTGAGTCTGTAAGTCTCACTGGGATAGGGACTGTGTCCAATCTGACTTGCTTGTATCCACCCAAGCACTTAGTACAGTGCCTGGCACATAGTAAGTGCTTAACAAATACCAAAATAATAATTATTAGTAGTAGTAGAGCAGCATGTGTAGCAGTAATAATGTGTCATTTATTAAGGGTTTTTCTATGTAATAAATACTGTACTAAGCCCTGGGGTAGAGCCAAGAAAATCAGCTAGGACACCGCCCTGTCCCACACAGGACTCGAAGTCTAATGGGAAGGAAGAACAAGCACTGAATACCCATTTTATGGATGAGAAAACTGAGGCACAGAGAAATCAAGTGACTTGCCCAAGGACACACAACAGACAAGTGGTGGAGCTGGGATCAATGTTATTTATTGAGCATTGATTTTGTGCAGGACAATCTACTAAGTGGCTGGTAGAAATACTTCTTTGTTAACTTCATACCTATCATATCATTTCTCTGTGCCTAATCCAGGGTCACATAACAGGCAACTGGCATAGCTGGGATTAGACCACAGGTCCTCTGACTCCCAAGCTCATGCTCTTTCCACTTGGCTACACAACTCCTCCTATATAGTTGGTAGATATGATTTTGATATGTTCTTCTCACTTATTGAGCTCCAATATGTACGTATTTCCCTTCCCTGGTGGGACCACACAGAATCTTGCTATGTTTGGCAAGGCTCAGGTTGGGTCCTCAAAATTTAGTTGGGAGCCTCTTCAGAAACATTTCAACTTCTTGTGCACTGTGAAGACTTGTGCCTTTTAAAAAATGATTACCAGAGACTCCATTAGACTGGCCAAATTAGTTAAGCATCCTTTGAACAGCAGAGGGAAAATATTTTATAAACCAATTTAGTGTGGTTCATTGTTTTTCAGGGACTATATGAAATTTCTTTTCAAAGATTATGTACTTATCCTTAAACTCTATTTCCTCTATCTATATTTTCCTGCCAATCTACCAATGCTATTGTCTTATACTCTGCCAAACTCTTAGTAAGTACTTCACAGATAGCTAAAGCTCAATAGATACCATTGTTGATTGAAGATGATTAAGATCACTTCCTCAGGATCAAAATCTAAATGTGAAAATGTATTTGGAAAGGCAATGATGTAAATACTTTTAATATCATAGGCCCTACTGCTGAGGTGGGGTCAATTGCCCTCTTTTATAAGGTGCTAACACTTTGTCATATGAGAATGTGTTGGCCAAACAGTACCAAATGGAGCTGTTGTGGCATAAAGGAGTGAAAAAATACCTCCAGGTGGAACAGAAATAGGATGAGACCCTGAAACTGGCAGTAGTTGTCTTGTAGAGGATTCACTGTTAGATCCTTACCTTCAAGGTGATTTTTTTTTTTATCCCAAGGAAAAACAAGACTTTTGGAAAAATTCAAGAACAGAAAGCAGATTCACAAGTAGCTATGGGCTATTAACCAGGCAGATATGACATAAATGATCTATGAGTTGCCATATCCTTCCCTATGGTAATCTGCACTTATACTTAAATTGGGTTACATTCTGAATGTTGAATTAAACTGTTTTGTCCCAGACTTACTATTTGTTGTACCAAAGAGAGCAGTAGGCCTGCTGATGCATCCAATTAGTGCAAAAACATAATCCCTCTAATACAATGAAACTTTAAAATTAGAGGTAGACAATTCACCTGTTAAAAAAAGATTATTGGGTACAAAGAAATAGTGGCCTTTTTTAGACCTGATTCAGATTGCATATAACCATTCAAAATGATAACCTCCTAAATTTCTCTTTCCACAATCAGTGAAGGATCATTTTCCAGCTCCCTGTAAACTGTGTACAACTTGCTTATCTTTCATCAGTTTAGTGCAGTAAAACAGAGCACTTTATCTTCCCACCCAAACCCTGTCCTCCCACTGTCTTCCATTACTTTTACCGCTAGGCTCCCTATCTCACAACTGTGTAACCTTGGCATTGTTCTCAACTCCTCTCTCTTTAACCCACATATTCAACCTGTCATCAAATCCTTTCCATTTTATCTTCACAACATCACTACCATCTGTCCTTTCCTCTCCATCCAAAATGTAAGGACACTGATCCAAGCACTCCTCCTCTCCTACCTTCACTATTGCATCTGCCTCCTTGTTGACCTTCTCTCTCTCCCTACTCCAGTCCATCCTTTGCTCTGCTGCCCAGATCATTTTTCTAACAAAACCGTTCAGACCACAGCTCCCCACTCCTCAAGAACCTCCAGTGTTTGCTCATCCACCTCCAAATCAAACAGCAACTCCATACAATCGACTTCAATGCACACAAGTAGCTTGCCCCTCCTGTCTTACCTCACTGATGTCTTGCTAAGGCCCAGCCCACACTTCGCTCCTCTAATTCCAGCTTGCTCACTGCGTCCTGATCTCATATCTAACTGCCGACCTCTTTCGCATGTCTTCCCTCTTCCCTGGTACTCCCTCCCCTGCTGTATATGCCAGATCACCAGTCTCCCATCTTCAAAGCTTTATTAAGATCACATCTCCTCAACTCCCTCTCCAATCTGCGACATCTATGTGCATTTGTATCTGTACCCTTTGGGCAGTTGGTACTCATCTCACCCTCACTTATGTTCATATCTGTAAATTATTTATGTATATTAATGCTTGTTTCCCCCTCCAGACTGTAAGCTAGCTGTGGGCATTCATTCAATCATATTTATTGAGTGATTACTGTGTGCAGAGCACTGTACTAAGCGCTTGGGAAGTACAAGTTGGCAACATATAGAGATGGTCTCTACCCAACAGTGGGCTCACAGTCTAGAAGGGGGTGAGAGAGAACAAAACAAAACATATTAACAAAATAAAATAAATAGAATAAATATGTACAAATAAAATAGAGTAATAAATATGTACAAACATATATACATATATACAGGTGCTGTGGGGAGGGGAAGGAGGTAAGGGCGGGATGGGGAGGAGGGGAAGAGGAAGGAGGGGGCTCAGTCTGGGAAGGCCTCCTGGAGGAGGTGAGCTCTCAGTAGGGCTTTGAAGGGAGGAAGAGAGCTAGCTTGGCGGATGTGTGGAGGGAGGGCATTCCAGGCCAGGCATTTCAGGCATGGAACGTTTCTGCCAACTTTGCTATTTTGTACTCTTCCAAGCTTACTTCATTGCTCTATACACAGTCACCACTTAATAAATACCATTGACTGAGTGATTGCAATGTCTGGTGCATAGTAAGCATTTAACAATACTACAATTTTCCTAAAGCTCCATTTTCCTATTAAAATAACTTAAACAAAAGTTATTTTTGGGCTTCTTTTAGTCATAATCATGGGAAGGTGCTTCATATTAATTTTTGAGCTCTGTTGGGTAATTATGGTATCTATAAAGCTCTTGCACTGTGGTAAACACTGGAGGAGGTACAGTGTAATCAGATCTGGCATAATCCCTCATCGTCACTGGACTCATAGCGCAGGTTTTTGGGAGACCATGTATATTTTAGCCCCATTTTACAAATGAGAAAATTGAGGCACAAGAAACTAAATGACCCACCCAAGGTCAACTGGTCATATTTACCCCTGGCCAGTTACCAAGCTGGGACTGGAGCTGGTGTCTCTGGTCTTCCGGACATATTCTCTTTCCGCGAGTCTATGCTGCCTGACCTGGTTTGAGAGAAAAGGCAGATATAATTATTCTTTATAAGTAGTGGAACTTCTCAAGTACAGCAACATCTTATTTTGAATATTCAACATGGGCTGTGCCTGAAACAAATTTATTTTGATAGAAAAAGATAGCATGTCCTTTTGGAAATCAAGACTTAACCTGTTCTAAAATTGCCAAGAAACAGTGAAATCAGATTTTTACAAACCAAATATATCTAGAAAATATTTTTCAAGAGACATTATATAGAAGCTCTTAAAAAAACAAATCAAAACTCCTCATGAGCTGTCATCCTAAGGAGTTAACACAGTAAGGAATCATGGGCAAATTGTGCGGATTTTTAATAATAATAATAATAATGATGGCATTTATTAAGCACTTACTATTTGCAAAGCACTGTTCTATGCACTGGGGAGGTTACAAGGAGATCAGGTTGTCCTACCAGGGGCTCACAGTCTTCATCCCCATTTTACAGATGAGGTAACTGAGGTCCAGAGAAGTGAAGTGACTTGCCCAAAGTCACACAGTTGGCAATTGGCAGAGCTAGGATTTGAACCCATGACCTCTGACTCCAAAGCCCATGCTCTTTCCACTGAGCCACGCTGCTTCTCTAGTTAATGCAAATCAATTCCTTCCTCTGGTTCCTTTCTTTACGTGGTAAGGGGTTTTTACTACATTTCTGGTTCTGGTTTGTTGTAGAAAGCTATGTACAATTTTTTTTTCTTTGAAGCTACATTTTGATTGTGTTTTGTCGATTCAAACCAGAATCAGCACTGTTCAAGATTTAGAGTAATCTGAGTAGCTTCTTTTGAAGCTCTCTGAATATAAAGCAGTGTTTGAAATGTATTCACACTTCAATTTCAGCTTATTGATGTTGACTATATCATCCCTATCTGTGCTCTATGCTCTGTGCAGAGTGACTGTCCTTGAAATATTGGTCAGTCCTGGAAATCTGTCCCCAAACCTTCCTCTCAGAAGCTCCATTAAGTTGTTTCCCTGGTAATTATAACCATAAATGGAAGGCATCCATCTCATTCAGCTTAAACTGTAAATTGAATAAATGAGTTTAGGATGTTAATCAAGATGTAAGAAGATAGACCACCATGTTTTTATTGGTAACATAGATGTTTTGTTTGTTAGTTAAGGCTGTAGATCACAAAGAAAATGTCAGTACACACAGTTACTACGGCAGTCTCTTCAGAGCCTTGTCAATAATTCACTAGTTGTATGGATGAAATAGAAGGGAAGATGTTAACAATTTATATCTAAATCAAAGATATAAAACAAGATACTCATGATAGCAAGTAAAAATTGCTTTTTGGAGGGTTGGTCTTTATTTGCTTGGAAAAAAAAACCTCAGAAAGCATTTCACAAACACAAATTATCTACAATGAAAGGGTGTCTAGAATGGGGGTGATTAGTGGTCACTTTGAGGCCCGGAGGGGCAGTTATCCTTGGCAAGTCTGTTAACTGTGTGAATGGTTTCTGAATGCCTTATGAGGTAATATCCTGTCAATATGGATTTTCTTCTCAACAACTGGGCTTTTGCCTCAGTGAGCTGCGTTTGCCCCATTTTAGATCATGAGGTGCTTGCAGTCAGGGCCTGTGTCTGCTAATCTTAATTGTAATTTCTCCAGAGCCTTGTACACTGTTTGGTACTGGAGAGGACTTAGTCACGGAAATAGTAAGCTTCTTGAAGGCAGTGATTGTGTCCCTGAACTCTTATCAGTTAATTGATCAGTGGTATTTATTGAATGCTTAACTGTGCATAGAGCATTGTACCAAGCAGTACAACAGAGTTGGTAAACATGTTCCCTGTCCTCAATGAACTAGACTCAATGAGTCTAGAGGGCTTTCTTAGACTGTAAATATCATGTGGGGCAGGGCCTCTGTCTTACCTGACAATCTTGTACTAGTGCTTGACATGTAATAAACACTTGTAACAATTACCATAACTAATTATGGTAAATTATGGTGACTGCTAAAATGTGAGGTAAAAGTGCAATTAAAATTGATTATAATATTTTACATGTTCATTACTTTTAAGTAGTAAGAAAGGCGCTTGAAGGAAAAGCAGTGAAGAAACTATTTTACATTACTAGCACATTGCTTGCTGCCTACATTTGTGCATTCTCAATTAGCTGATAATAATTGTGGTACCTGTTAAGCGCGAATCAGGTACCAAGCACTAGGGTAGGTACAAAATAATCAGTTCGAAACCAGTCCCTGTCCCATGTGGGGCTACCAGACTAAATATGACAGTCTAAATAGGAGGGAGAATAGTTATTTCCTCCCTATTTTCTAGAGGCACTTAAGCAAAGAGAAATCGAGTGACTTGTCCAAAGTCAACCAGCAGGCAAGTGGTGGAGCCAGTATTAGACCCAAACCCTTTGACTCCTGGGCCTGGGTTCTTTCCATGAGGTCTTGTTGCTTTCTCCCATAATGCCATGCCTCACTACCAGGGAGAAGTTTTAAGACTCTGGCAGATTGGGTTTGAGTACCCTTTTTATTTTTTAAATGGTATTTATTAAGTGCTTACTATGTGCCAGGCACTGGGGTAGATCCAAGCATCAGGTTGGACACAGTCCCTGTCCCTCTTGGAGTTCCCAGTCTTAATGCCCATTTTACATATGTGGTAACTGAAGCACAAATAAGTTGACTGACTTTCCCACTGTCACACAGCAGACAAATGGCAGAGCTGGTATTAGAACCCAGGTCCTATTGAACCCCAGGCCCATGTTCTATCCACTAGGGCATGCTGCTTCTCACTGCTACCTTAAGATCTACATATTGTACTTTCCCAAGTCTTTAAAACTGCCGTGCATATGGTAAGAGTACAGTAAATGCCACTGACTTATTGATGGAGATGGGGATGAGTAGTAGAGAAGGTTACAGAAAAAGGCATGTAAGAAGTCTGATTGGGGCAGGACATCTAACGCCTGGTTTGGTAGAGGGTGAGCCAAAGTCTGTCTGGTTTCTCTGCCTCCTTTCCTCCTCAGTTTTCTCTCAGCCCTCATCCTTGTGGGGCTCAGTCTCAGAAATGCCCTTCCAAGATTAGTACTGCTGCAAGATGGAAAGCAACCCTCACTGCTGGGCCTGATCATTAGCCAGAAACCAAGAAGTCTCCCTCCCTCTTCTCCACCCAACACACACTCAGTCCTCTATTACCTAAACCAGAACAGTCAACCATTATCTGCCAGAGTATTTAGCTCTTTCCCCCAAGAGATTGTGGGTAAAATGGTCAGAGGAGTTTTAAATATAATGGGCCCATGAGTGCAAGCCACACAGCTGCTGCTTCCAAGTAATCAATACTTGGATGGCCATAATAAATGAAGGCAAGACTGGATACAGGGTAGTGAGATGAGAAATTATGAGGGGAAGGCCTCAGAAAGGAGATGTGACTTCAAGAAATCTTGAAAACAGGGAGTGCAGTGGTCTGCCATATGTGAAGTAGGGAGGGAGTTCCAGGCCACAGGAAGGGTATAGTCAAGAGGTCAGTGGTAGGAGACAGGAGAACCGTGTCCAGTAAGTAGGTTGATTTGAGAGGAATGAAGCGTGGCAAATGCACTGAATGAGAGAAGAGCGAAGATAAGTAGTGGTGGGGTGGAGAGAGCTGGTTGAATGCCTTAAATCCAGTGGTCCGGAGTTTGATGTGGAGAGAAGAAGGCAAACTTTGGAGGTTGTATAACATTTTATAAAAATGTTACAGGCATTATAGTGAAATATAGACTTCAGTTTTTAATAAAATAAAAATCAACCACATTTACTGAGCACTTACTATGGGCAGAGCACTATACTAAGAGCTTGGGAGAGTACAGTACAACAGAAGTAACAGACAGGTTCCCTGCTCATAACAAGCTTACAGTCCAGAGGGGGAGTCAGATATTATAAATAAATAATTAATAATATATAATTTAAAGATATGTACATAAGTGCTGTGGGGTTGGGGATGGGACAAAAATCAAGTGTCTGAAGGTCACAGATCCAAGTGCATAGACAACGCTTAAGCCCCTTCTAGACTGTGAGCCCACTGTTGGGTAGGGACTGTCTCTATATGTTGCCAACTTGTACTTCCCAAGCGCTTAGTACAGTGCTCTGCATACAGTAAGCGCTCAATAAATACGATTGATTGATTAAGCCAGGGAAAAGAGGGTTAATAGGGGAAGGTCACTTGGAGGAGATGTGACCTTAGTCATGCTTTGAAGGTGGAGAGGAGGTGGTTTGCTGTATATGGAGGAGGAGGAGGGAGTTCCAGGCTAGGGGGAGGATGTGGGAAAGGGGTTGGTGGTGATATAGATGAGATCAGGGCATAATGAATAAGCTGGTGGTAGAGGAGTGAAGTGAAGTGTGCAAGCTGGGCTGTGGTAGGAGATCAGTGAGGTGAAGTAGGATGGGGCAAGCTGATTGGATGCTTTAAAGCCAATGGTAAGGAGTTTGATGTGGAAGTGGATGGGCAGACATTGGAGGTTCTTAAGGAGTGCGGAGACATGGACTCAGAGTTTTTGTTGAAAAATGATCCATGCCACAGAGGGAAGTATGGACTTGAGTGGGGAAAGATGGGAGGTCGGCGAGCAAGTCAGATGCAGCAGTCAAGGTGGGATGGGGTAAGTGCTTGGATCAGTATGGCAGCAATTTGGATGGAGAGGAAAGGGCAGATATTAGCAATGTTGTAAAGAAAAGATTAGATATTCAGCCAGTTAGAAAAGATTACCAGGGGCAAAGTGGACTTATCTTTCTTAGTGTGCATGAGAAATATCATCCTAAAGGCCATCTCAGAGGCCCCAAAAGGAAAGTAGGGCCACCAGTCTCTCCAGAGGGCCTGTTTTCCCTCTTCTTTCTGCCCATTCTTTAGTTTTGCAAGTATTCTGCAGTTGAGATTCTTTAGGCTACTTATCTGAATTCAAAAGCAAGACACAGAAATAAATCACAACTTGAGGGGAAGTTTCAAGAAATGGACATATGTTCTACTGGAGGGAGGGGTGAGGGTGAATAGTCAAATAGTCAAGTGCTTACATGATGCTAAAGCACTGATGTGATCAGGAGTGGGGTGGGGAAGAGTGAAAAATTAATCAGGGAAGACTTCCTGGAGGAGATGTGATTTCAAAAGAGCTTTGATGGGCCATCAGAGGATAGTCAGGTGCTCTAGCTTCCCATAAATTTAATTTTGATTGCAATTAAAATTATTGCATTACATAATATTAAAAATTTAAAACTCCAAATTTAAAATAAAAAAGACAAGATATTGTGGTATCATTGGGAAACAAATGTTTGTTTTGAGAATTGCATGTAGGCATCAGATTTAATATAAAAGATTTTGACATGCTCCAAAAACAGTGTGATAAAACACAATTGACAAGCATGAAAAGTGGTCACAGCTTCCATCAGCTGCCTCAGAAGTGGTACTGATTGGTACCCGTTTTGAATGTCCTCAAAATGGAAAGATGGAGCAGCAATGATATCTGAGTAGATTGCACTTATTCAGGACCCATGTTTGATGTTTTGGTTAGGTGTCCTTATAGTGCATATTTACTTTGATACTGATGAAGGGACAACCTAATTATCATAGTTGAGGAAAATCAGGTGCTATAAATACATAATTTTCCTTCAAAAAAAAGCTCTGAAATACCATTGTTGAGGCAAGAGACACCTCAAATGTTTCTGTCTGTCATTTCCACAAACATCAAATGCTCAGGGTTTTAAGAAGCCCCAACTTTTTCCAGCAAGATACCCTTTGAGTCTATACTGGAATAAAAAGATATTAAAGGAAGTCATTGCAGTACTACTGCGCCAGACTGGAAGTCAGAAGGCAGTTCTAATTCCTAGCTTAACTTCTGATTATCTCTATGAAATTGGCCAATGTATTTAACCCACTGAATGGCATATTGTTCTTTGCAAAATTAAGGCAAATGACCTGGTCCTAATGCTCAATCATGACTTTCCTATCTTCTGATTTCCTCCTTTATACTACCTCCTGCTCTGGAATGACTCTTTCTTGATAATCTAGGGTTGGAAAGCTGCAATTTGCAGGTGACTGCCAGGGTATTCATGGGAAAGGACCCAAAAATAATATACTGAAGTTATCCTTTATATTCAAAGTTGACCCAGTGATGGTGAGGTCTTATAGTCAGGAACTATATCCTATTTGATTATACTGCATCTACCCCAGTGCTTAGCACACAGTAAGTGCTTAACAAATATCACAATGATTATTTTTATTGTTCTGCTGAGGATGGTTCATAAAACATGCTAGATAAACTTCTCAAGCAGCTGGATGTCTCTTGTTCAGTAAGGTCAGTTCTCAGTGGTTGGATATCACCACAGTCTTATTAACATGTAACTTAGCATGAAACTTGATCTCTCTAGTGACAAACTTCAGCAGTTTCCACAAACCAACAGATCTGCTCACAAAGGGATTAATAAGAGCCAAATTCCACCCCTGCATCCTGGAAATCTGGGCTCACTCAAATGTGTGCTGACAGGGTTGGGTGACTTGAGGAGTAGCAAGTCTGTCTTCCCTAGGCACATGCTGTGGATCTGCAATTTCACTTACGTGTGACTCCAGGTTGGGACTTGACTGTGCAAGAGTTTAGTAACCTCTGGGGATATTCTCATGCCTCCTCTGTGCTCAGATTGATCAGCCCTTGGACGTTAGATATGTACAGGAAAAGCTTTGAGCATAGTTCAGTCAATCAATGGTATTTATTGAATGCTGATTGAGTGCAGTGCACTGTACTGAGCCCTTGGGAAAGTACTGATTTGTACTTCTCAAGCACTTACAGTGCTCTGCACACAGTAAATGCTCAATAAATACAATTGAATGAATAAATGAATACAATACAACAGAATCAGTAGACACAATCCCTGCTTACAGGGAGCTTACAGTCCCTGGTCAGCTAGCCCTTTTCCATACCCCTGGGTAGGAAGCCAGGGGGAGAACATGCAGGACACTCCTCTCCCCTGTGTGTTAAGGGAGCTTGCCAGCATCAGTGAGCAGTGCAGAATAGAGCCCAAAACAGTTTGAGACCATCTGAAAGTCATTCTCTCCTGCCTCTCTATAATGCTGTGCTTTATTTGTTGAATTCCCTCTACTAGGTAGCTTGGAAAGTTATCCTTGAAATCTAGACTTTTGTCTTTGCCATCTTACTACTAGAAAAATGGAAACTAAATCTAATGCTTTCAGGGAAGTCCTTCCTGAATAATTAAGGCCCAAGAAGAATTGACTGCTTGAAAGACCTTGAGATTAAATCTATCACCAAGTGATGGCTGAGCTGGAGGGATGGATAAGCACCCGGCTTATGCAGTTCAGTGAAATTAGGTACCACCCCTATAATAGTAGTAGCAGAAGTAGTAGCAATAATAGCAGTAGTGGTAATAGCAAAAGTATTTATTGAACACCTGTGTGCAATGAATTGGTACAGTGCTCTGCACAAAATAAGCCATCAACAAATACCATTTATTGATTGATGAATTGTAATAAATATTTGAGAAAGTACACTAAAAGCATGAGACTTGTTCCCTTCTCAAAAGAATTACAAGACAGCCTAGAAATATAATAATAATGATAATAATATTTGTTAAGCACTTACTATATGCCAAGCACTGTTCTAAGCTCTAAGGTAGATACAGGGTAATCAGGTTGTCCCACATGAGGCTCACAGTTTTGATCCCAATTTTACAGATGAGGTAACTGAGGCACAGAGAAGTTAAGTGACTTGCCTAAGGTCACAAAGCAGACAAGTGGCAGGGCCGGGAATAGAACCCATGCCCTCTGACTCCCAGCCCGTGCTCTTTCCACTAAGCCACACTGCTTCTCTCTAAAAGGAAGAATAATTATTTACTACAGAAATGCTTTTGCATAAAGCTAGTGCAAAGGAAGAATAATTATTTAGTACAGAAATACTTCTGCACAAAGCTGGTGCTTTAACAAATATAATGATAGATTGGGTGCAATTAGAAAGTAATGAGATTTAAAACAACTGCAGCAAAACAGTATTAAATTATGAAGTAATCTTTTGATAAAATATATGGAGGAGATGTACATTTTTAGACTAAATTCAATATTTTCAAGGGGAATAAACATATTCATGATAGAATAGGCAGCTATCATTTTTCTGTGAGATTGGTATTTTCATATACTGATTTTGTTTTAATTAGAGAAGCAGAGTGGCCTAGTGATAGATCACAGGCCCGGGAGTTAGAAGGACCTGGGTTCTAATCCCAGTTCTGCCACTTGTCTGCTGGGTGATCTTGGGCAAGTCAGTTAATTTCTCCTCCTCAATTACCTCATCTGTAAAATGGAAATTAAGACTGTGAGCCCCTTGTGGGACATGGATTCTGTCCAACCTGGTTAGCTTATACCTACCCCAGTGCTTAGTACAGTGCCTAGCACATAGTAAGTGCTTAACAAATACCATAAAAATATTGTGATAATGCATTTGTGCTTAACTATTAACTGTCCTATCATCTTCGTTTCTTGAAAGTTTCTGCCTAGTATATTATACATAATGTCACCTGTGATATGCAGAAATAATTAACTTCAACTTTTTATTCTCACTTCCCTATATTATAATTATTTTTCATTACTAAGAAACCAGATGATTTCATTTAGAAACACTATGGTTCTGTGTGTGTGACTTCTTAGCATTAATCCTTTCTAGTTGAGTACATTTTCTGACAAGCAGTGACTTCTTCCTACTCATGCTTTAGATAGATAATTTACATGGTCTAAAATATCTTTACTGCTTCCTCTCAAACTGCTGTTCATTTTGGCTTAGGAGTGTTTGCTGTAACTGGGCAGAACTATTAAAGTAACCTTGAGTTTGTAACAACCTTTGAATGCTCAGTTGGATTTTATTCATCTCACCCAATGTAACAGGAACTGGAGTTTCCTATTCCTTTGTTTAAAGAGGTTCACATTGAGGCCAATAGTTAGCACTTATCATGGTTTGTTAACATGAATTTACTTTAAGCAATAGTCCCAGTAAGGAGAGGGGATGGAATATGGGAGATCAGGGATTTTAGTGAGAAAATGTTGGGTTTTCAGTGACCTTTCCATTCACTCAGTTATATTTACTGAGCAGCTACTGAGTACAAAGCCCTGTACTAAGCACTTGGGAGAGTGTGACATAATGATAAATGGGCACATTTCCTGCCTACAACTAGTTTACAGTCTAGAGGACCTGCTATTAGGTTCACATAGTCCCTGATTTAACTAGTGTAGTTCTGGATTTCTGTGTGTTGTTTAGGGAAATTTTGGAAAATTAGTCCCAATTCTAGAACATTTGGAGCTCTTGCATAATCTGTTCAGTCTAATTTGTACCAACTCGCAGCTGCTCTTGTTCACTTTAAATGGTTGGATTATGCTCAATATCTATAAAGTTTGGGCCCCACAGAATTCTGGAACTCAGGATTAGTGTGACCATATGACTAGGGATATTCTGAAAAGTCCATTTTTCAGCCAGTGTATCCCCAGTCCAATGCATCTGAGACACAGGACACCTCCATGTTTGGTGCTTTAAGCTCTGCCTTCTGCCTTAGTTTCTGCCCGGAGAGCTCCAGAATTTAGATGTGTCAGTTATGTTCAGAGGCACCCCGAAAAGGATTGTTAAAAACTCTGGAGTGTACCATGTTGAATCGGGACTTCCCTAGAGAAGTGCTCTAGGCTTCCGGGGCCTTGGATTGGCTTCTGCAAAATAACATGTATGGTGTATTTTAGTTTCTGTCTCTCCTGTTGGATTGTAAACTTCTTGAGAGCAGGATTCATCTCTTCTAATTCTAATGCAGTCTTTCAAGTGCCTAGTAAGGTGCCCTGCACACAGTAAGTCTTCAGTGTGGATTGCTGTCATTCTATAATGCAGCATGACAGTCCTTATACGTGGTCACACAGGTTGGTCCATTATCTGCAAGGGGATCAGTGACCTTCCCAATCCCACTTGGGATGGAGAGTAGAAAGTCGGCCACACACCCCTCCCTCCTCTCACTGTCTATATCCCTGTTGGGATGCATTAAATGCGCGCTTCTCTTCAAGCCTCAAAATCAATTGATCCATCATAATGATTGAGTGCTTACTGTGTGCCAAGCACTGTACTGAGCACTTGGAAGAGTACACTGTAACAGAGTTCATTCATTCATTCAATTGTATTTATTGAGCGCTTACTGTGTGCAGAGCACTGTACTAAGCATTTGGGAAATACAAGCTGGCAACATATAGAGACGGTCCCTACCCAACAACTAGCTCACAGTCTAGAAGGGGGAGACAGACAACAAAACATATTAACAAAATAAAATAGAGTTGGTAGACACATTCCCTACCCATAATGAGCTTACAGTCCAGAGGGAGAGACAGACATAATTATAAATAAGTAAATCATGAATCTGTACATAAATGCTTTGGGCTGAGGGAGGGGTGAATATAGGGTACAAATCTAAGTGCAAGGATGACACAGAAGGGAATGGGAAAGAGCCTACACAGGGTATAACCCTTCTGCTGCCAACTTCCATGACTCCACCACTTGTCAGCTGTGTGACTTTGGGCAAATCATTTAACTTCTCTGTGCCTCAGGTACTTCATCTGTAAAATGGGGATTAAGATTATGAGCCCCATGTGGGACAACCTGCTTACCTTGTATCTACCCCAGCACTTGGAACAGTGTTTGGCACATAGTGCTTAACAAATACCACTATTGTTATTATGACTTGGTTGTAGTTCCAGATATTATGAACACCTGGGAAGGAAATGCCAAAGCTTTGGAATGAGAGAGGAAATGCTCTAAGGTAGGGTGAAGTTGGCATTCTTCTGCAAAAAGACACATGTGGCATCTTTTAGACTCTCCCCCTTCTAGACTGTGAGCCCGTTGTTGGGTAGGGACTGCCTCTCTATGTTGCTGACTTGTACTTCCCAACAGCTTAGTACAGTGCTGTGCACACAGTAAGCACTCAACAAATACGATTGAATGAATGAATCTTCAGGTTCTGCTGCATGCCAGATGATGCAAAAGCCAATGTCATGTGTTGTTCATTCGTTCATTCATTCAATCACATTTATCGTGCTTACTGTGTGCAGAGCACTCTACTAAGAGTTTGGGAGAGTACAACAAAACGTAAACAGACACATTCCCTGTCCAAAATGAGATTCCAGTCTAGAACTGTTCCTTGTCCATCTGTGGCCTCTGTCTTCTGTGAGAGCCATCAGTGTCTTCCCTAAGATCAACCTTTCTATTCAGCCAAAGAATGCATACCTTTCCCATATAAAATCTGTATTTTGTTTAGTTATTAAGTTTTGAGTTATATTTCTGTGGTCTCATAAATGCAGTGTAAAATCTCCAAGAAGAATAGCTGAGATGATTTCAATAATTTTTATTGTTTGCTTATTTGGACAAGAGCAAAAAAAAAAATTATCTCGGGTACCAAAATACCTTGAGCCCACTGTTGGGTAGGGACTGTCTCTATATGTTGCCAACTTGTACTTCCCAAGTGCTTAGTACAGTGCTCTGCACACAGTAAGCGCTCAATAAATATGATTGATTAAACCAGTCCTAGATACCATAAGGCATAAAATGTCTAGCTTGGCATATTTTGAAATTTGGAATTCAAAGTCATTTCTAAATTTATCATATTTTTGCAGTTATTCCCACTCTTGCACTTGTAGTGCCACATAAATCCAAAGACTGCAGAGTTGAAAATTCAGGATTGTGATGAATTTGGCTACTGTTGATAATAATGATAATTTTCAAGCATATACTATGTGCCAAGCAATGTGCTAAACTCTAGGATAGATACAATATATTCAGTCAGACACAATCCCTGCCCCACTTGGGGCTCAAACTGAAAGGGATGAAGAGATGGTATTTTAGCCCCATTGTATAGATTAGGAAACTGAGGCACAGAGAAGTTAAATAATGTGTCCAAGATTTTGCCCAATGCAGCAGCAGAACTAGGACTAGCATGGTCTAGTGGAAAGACAATAAGTTTGGGAATCCGAAGACTTGGCTCTACTACTTTATAATCATAATAACAATGATGGCATTTTTTAAGAGCTTACTATGTGCAAAGCACTGTTCTAAGCACTGGGGAGGTTACAAGGTGATTACGGGGGGCTCACAGTTTTAATCCCGATTTTACATATGAGGTAACTGAGGCACAGAGAAGTTGTGACTTGCCCAAAGTCACACAGCTGACAATTGTCAGAGCTGGGATTTGAACCCATGACCTCTGACTCCAAAGCCCGTGCTCTTTCCATTGAGCCATGCTGCTTCTCTGCTTCTCTACTTGTCTGCCGTATGAGACTTTGAGCATGTCACTTCAGTCAGGCAGTCAGTCAGTTAATTGTATCTATTTAATGCTTATTGTGTGCTTGGGAGAGTACAATATAACAGTAAACAGATACATTCCCTGCCCACAAGAAGCTCAAAGTCTAAAGGGGGACGTTAATATAAATAAATAAATTACAGATATGTACGTTAGTGCTGTGGGGCTGGGAGTGGGGGATGAATAAAGGGAGCAAGTCAGGGCAAAGCAGAAGAGAATAGGAGAAGAGGAAAGGAAGCTTAGGGAAGACCTCTTAGAGAAGATGTGTCCTCAATAAGACTTTTGAAAGAGGGGGCAGAGCAATAGTCTGTCAAATATGAGGAGGGAGGGCATTCCACGCCAGAGGCAGAACATAGGCGAGAGGTCAGTGGAGAGATAGCTGAGATCAAGGTACAGTGAGAAGGTTAACATTAAAGGAGAGAAGTGTGTGGGCTTCACTTATTTGTGCCTCAGTTTCCTCATCTGTAAAATGGGGATTAAATACCCTCCCTTCTATCCTGTAAGCTCTATATGGAAAGGGGCTCTGTTCAATTTTATTGTCTTGATTATACTTTAGGTCTAAGTACAGTGCTTGGCACCTAGTAAGTACTTAACAAATTCCGCAGTTATTATTAGAAGCTATTCTAGATAATGGAATCTCTTAGTTTTAAAAGAAGTTATATTTTTAAAAACTCCCAATTGACCAGTTAGAGCCACTCTTTTTATGGTGGTAACAAATACCATAATTACTATTAATATTATTAATAATAATATTTTCATTACCACATGACTCCCAGTCCTGTCCTCTTCTAACATTTCTTCTAGGTAATTATAACCTTATGTTTGAGACATTAAAGTATCCTTACAAATTACAAGATGAATTTCATTATTTGTTAATTCTTTGGAATTTGACCAGTGTACATGACCAAATGAGATCATTCAGAGAGAAAAGCCTGCTTTTTTCTCAGCATTGGGTTTTTGGACTGCATTATCCCTAAAAAATAATTGCTTTAAACTGTCCTTTTCATCCTGGCTAGGAAAATTAGGTTAACTATGGTAAACAGATGAAATGACATGTAATGTCAGACACAAAAACAGAAATACCTGCAAGTAATAAATAATGCATTCTTTTTCCCAGAGTTTAAGAAAAGTGACTAGTCAATGTCAAGGGGAAGGAGACGTTATCAGTTACTAAAGGAGTTTGCAGAGTGGTGACATTCACACCTTCAAAATAGATTTTTTTCACCACTTAACCGTTCAGTTTGGCTATTTACAAATAGCCTAATCTATCTATTCTACAGCCTGAATTTTCTGGCTAATTGCCCAACTTTATGCTTCATTTTGGTTTGGGTAGGACTCATTAAAATCTTATCGGGGAAAAAAATCATTTAGAAAAGTAAGTTCATTAAAATCTCATGCTTCTGCTCTGAAATTAAATTCTCTCAAATCACAGGAACTTCTGTGAGGTAAAGATATTTTTCAGTGGAAATGAGGCATTTGCTCTTGGCAATCATAATAAACCATTTCTATTCATTTTCAAGACTCCTTTGAACAATTCTTATTTAATCCAGAACTCATCAGATGATGTCAGTTTTGGTTGAAGCCTCAAAAGTCAGGTAATAGTAATAATAATTATGGTATTTGTTAAGCGCTTACTGTGCACCTAAGTGCTGGGGTTAGGAAATTGAGTTGTTCCACATGGGGCTCACAGTCTTTATCCCCATTTTATAGATGAGGTAATTGAGGCCCAGAGAAGTGTGAAGTGACTTGCCCAAGGTCACACAGCAGACAAGTGGTGGAGCTGGATTAGAACTCACGTCCTCTGACTCACAAGCTCGTGCTCTTGCCACTAAGCCATGCTGTACCTTATTGGGCTGAAACATGGTTTCTGAATTCCTGAAACAGACCAATTCTCTAGGAGTGGGGTTTGCCCTCAAAATAATATAGCCATCTTCTGTTTTAAAGTTAACACAACTGATAGTGAAGTCACAACCTTGAATAAGTGGGCCAGATTGGTAAGTGTCTGTTACTTTCTTCTGCTTTTTTGTGCAGATTAATACTTGATGAGAAGCTGCATGGTCTAATGGAAAGAGCAAAGACCTGGGGTTCAGAGAATCTGGATTCTGATCCCAACTCTGCCATTTGTCGGGTGTGTGACCTGGGTCAAGTCGTGTAACTTCTCTGTGCCTTATTTTCCTCATCTGCACAACTGGAATTCCCCATTTTACAGATGGGGAAACTGAGGCACTGACTTGTCTCCTGCGGCCTCAACCACGGTCTCCCTCCTCCTTCACCTCAGGCATATTCATTCATTCAATCGTATTTATTGAGCACTTACTGTGTGCAGAGCACTGTATTAAGCGCTTGGGAAGTACAAGTTGGCAACATATAGAGATGGTCCCTACCCAACAATGGGCTCACAGTCTAGAAGGGGGAGACAGACAAAACATGTGGACAGGTGTCAGGTCGTTTAGAATAAATAAAAATAAATCTAGATGCACATTATTAACAAAATAAATAGAATAGTAAATATGTACAAGTAAAATAGAGTAATAAATCTGTACAAACATATATACAGGTGCTGTGGGGAGGGGAAGGAGGTAGGGTTGAGGGGAAGGGGAGGAGGAGAGGAAAAAGGGGGCTCAGTCTGGGAAAGCCTCCTAGCATATCAACCCTCACCCCAACTTCCAAACCCTACTAAAATCACATCTTTTCCCACGTCTTCCCTGACTAGTCTCTCATTGCCCCATACTATATTCAGTCCCTCCTGTGTCACCTGTGTTCTTGAGTCCATACCCGTTAAGTACTTTGCTATTCTCCCCATCCACCATGCTTATAGCCCTTATCTTTATATTCAGTTTCTTCCTCTACTTGTAATTTATTTTAATGTTTGTCTCACCTGCCAAGTTAAAGATCCTTGAGTGCAGGAATTGTGTCTACTTGCTCTTCCAAGTGCTAAATATAGTACTCTGTATGCAGAAATCCCTCAATAAATACCAATTTATTTTAATACTTCAGGGGAATCAGATTGAGAACATATTAGTGTGAAAGCTCTGTCTCTAAACAAAAACTTAAAATCAGAGATAAAACAGTTGCAGTTGTCAGCAAGGCTTTCAGCTCTATGTCATTATCTCTTTGCTTAGGACAGTTTGAAGAAGGTTTTGTTCTTTTGCTATTAAAAAGTAATCATTTTGAAGCAGAAACTCAAACTCAAGGTCTGTTGGAAAGAGCATAGGGCTAGGAATCAGAAAACCTGGATTCTAAACCCAACTCTGCAATTTACCCACTGTGTGACTTGGGGTGAGTTTTCTTAAAAAAAAAAAAGTGATATTTGTTAAGCAGCACTGTACTAAGCGCTAGAGTAGATGATGATAATAATAATGATGACATTTGTTACGTGCTATGTGCCAAGCACTGTTCTAATGCCGGGGGGGATACAAGGTAATCAGGTTGTCCCACATGGGGCTCACAGTCTTAATCCTCATTTTACAGATGAGGTAACTGAGGCCCAGAGAAGTTAAGTGACTTACCCAAAGTCACACAGCAGACAAGTGGCGGAGCTGGGATTAGAACCCACGATCTCTGACTCCCAAGCCCGTGCTCTTTCCACTGAGCCACACTGCTTCTCTAAAGCAGATAAAAGGTGTTAGCTTGGACATATTCCTTGTTCCACATGAGGCTCACAGTCTTAATCCCCATTTTACAGATGATGCAGTTGATGCACAGAAGAGTGAAGTGACTTGCCTAAAGTCACACAGCAGACAAGTGACAGAGCTGGGATTAGAACCCAGGTCCTTCTGATTGCCAGGCCCATACCAGGAGGTCATGCAGCTTCCCTCAACCTATCTATGCTTCAATTTTCTCATCTTAAATAGCACTCAGTGCTCAGATACACAATGAACATGTAATTCATTACCATTAGGGGGAAGTAATGCAAATAAATCATCTAATTCTCAAAATGTCCCACTCAGCCCTCAATTCAGTTGGGAGTTTACTTATATTTAAGATGATTCACTGCATAGGTAAAGAAGGATAAAGTGAATGTGAAGGGAAGGAGAATCAAGTTTGTCATAGAATAGTTTTGATTGTTTTCTCAAGGGACAGAGGATCAGGAAGGCAATGTTCTATGCCAAGCTGCAGTGACATCAAAGGAACGACTGCAATGACAAACTGCAGTGATAAGTAAATGAGCCGTGGCTCATGGGTAACGATGTGTCAGTATGGCTCAGAATCTTGCATCTTCTGAAGGGCTTCCTACTGTTTAATCAACAGTAATGGAAGCATAAACTCAGTATAAAAGACACAAGAAAGAGGAGGATGAGGTGGAGGGAAATCAATGTTTAACCAGCAGAAACAGAAAAGAATGTTGAAGGAAAAGATCTGTTTCTAAGAGTGCGTTTGTTTCAAACAATGGAGAGAATAAAAGTGTCAAATCAACTGACAGTGTTCTTTGGGGAAAAAAGGAAACAAAAACAGAGTGGAAAATTCAAGTCAAAACAGGGAAGTGACAGGTCCTCAACACAGCGATTGGCAGATGGTTACACCTTCTTATAACAATTTCTTAGCAAGGAGGTGGCAAGGACCTAGGTGTTCAAATAATGTAGTGTTTGACCTGTTGGATGATTCTGCCAGTTTATAAAGGAAGCCTCGTCACATTCTTAGGTTTTACAGATCCCCAGAGAGACACATAAAAGGAAGCCCTCTGTCTTTTGTTTCAGCTTTAATCCAAACTCTAAAAAGTTAATGATAACCATCCCTACGTACAGTGACAACTTGATACTATGTATGAAAATACAATCTAAATGAGCAATCAGCATTATTCCATACTGTGCATAAGAAAAGATTGGCCTTTTCCATGCTGATTTATTTGCCACTTGTAATGGGTGCCGCAGTTTAGAAGACTTCCTCTTGTTCTCCTGATCTTTCCACCATCTCTGATCAAGGACAGCAACCACTTTCCTGTTTGGTATCCACTAGGCTAGTCTGTCTGTTACAGTTGTCTCCCAACACTCCTCAATAATAATTATAATTATGTAATTTATTAAGCACCTAATAGGTACCATTGGGCTAAGCATTGGAAAAGATACAACACAGTCAAAGCAGACAGTCACTGTCCTACACAGAGTGAGCAACATAATAAGTCCATCAATGCTGTTTATTGAGTATTTACTGTGTGCAAAGCACTTTACTAAATGTTTGGGAAAGTACACTCCAATAGAACAGATATACACAAGGAGATTATATTTAGCTGTAGTGAGAATAGGTTGTCTATTCCCACTTTACAGATGAAGAAACTGAGGCACAGAGAGGTTAGCCATGCCAAAGCCACGCAGCAGGCCAAGGGCAGAGCTCTTTCTAGACTGTGGGATTCTTGACTTCAGATACCTGCTTAAAACGCTTGCCTTACCAGCTTGTCTGTATCCTGGTTCAGTTTGACCATTCAGCAGTAGAGAGAAGAGAATATATAGTGGCAGAATACACTTATAAGCTGTCCAGTGAAGTTACCTTACAAATAAGGCATCTATTTGGAAATTTCAAGGTGAACTAAAAATAAAAAATCAAAAAGCATTTTTGAGCACCTATGTGCAAGGCACTGTGCTAAACACCAGGGAGAGAGCACAATAAAATTAGCAGATCAGATCAAGGAGCACACCGTGAGTTTATAATCCAGTACATCAGATATTTGAACTTTTCTGTATTGTCTATCAGCATAAAGGCAAAACACAGGACATGGGTGATTCCATTTCATCCATCACAGGCAGTGTGGCCTAGTAGAAATGGGAGTCAGGGGACCTCAGTTCTAATCCTGGATCTCAGAGTTGCTTGTTGTGTGACTTTGGGCAAGTCATTTAACTTCTCCCATGAGCTTACAACCCAGTACATCAGTTGTATGATCTTTTCTGTATTGTCTATCAGCATAAAGGTAAAACACAGATCATGGGTGATTCCCTTTCATCCATCACAGGCAGTGTGGCCTAGTAGAAATGGGAATTGGGGACCTCAGTTCTAATCCTGCTTCCACCGAGTTGTTTGTTGTGTGACCTGGGGCAAGTCATTTAACTTCTCTGTGACTGGCTTTCCGAATCTATAAAATTGGAATTCAATAGCTTTTCCTTCTTAGACTATGATTCTCATGTGGGACAGAGACTGTGTCTGATCTGGTTTAACTAGTATCTACCCAGGGCTTAGAACAGTGCTTGACACATAGTAAGTGCTTAAAAAAATAACAACAATAATAATAGTATATGACAGACTTCAAGTGGCTCTCTGCATACATGTGGTTAGGTCCTATTGATTGTATTCTGCTAGAAACATGTTTTCACATGCCTCGTTCTTGCCTGTCCCACAGTCAGACCCCTGGCCCCCATCCTTCCCCTGGCCTGGAATGCCCTCCCTCTACACATCCGCCAAGCTAGCTCTCTTCCTCGCTTCAAAGCCCTACTGAGAGCTCACCTCCTCCAGGAGGCCTTCCCAGACTGAGCCCCCTTTTTCCTCTCCTCCTCCCCATCCCCTCCACCTTCTTCCCCTCCCCACAGCACTTGTATAAATTTGTAGAGATTTATTACTCTATTTATTTTACTTGTACATATTTACTATTCTATTCATTTTGTTAATGATGGGCATATAGCTATAATTTTATTTGTTCTGACGATTTTGACACCTGTTTACATGTTTTATTTTGTTTGTCCGTTTCCTCCTTCTAGACTGTGAGCCTGTTGTTGGGTAGGGACCGTCTCTATATGTTGCCGACTTGTACTTCCCAAGGACTTAGTACTTGCTCTTCACGTAGTAAGCGCTCAAATATGATTGAATGAATGAATTCGGGCTAGAGCATTGTTCATGAATTATAATGATGGTTCATCTGACAACACTAGCCTGTTTGGATGTGGCACAGTGCTGTGACGGAGTTGTGATTTGCATGACGATCACATAGTTGGCTTCCTGGCTTCCATGGCCTATCAGTTCTACCACCCTCATGGTGAAGGGGTTGAATTACTTTCCCCCTCCCACCACCATGTGATATCCCCTTCTTCCCACAACCATACGTGCCTCCCCCTGCCCTGGAAAATTTATAGTCTCTCACTTCAGTGACAAGATGGGTCAGTTAATCATCAGATTGTGCTGAAATTTGCAAGTATTTGGTAATTAATTAATAAACTGTAGTGGAATGCAGGGTGCACTGTGGTGTCAGAAGAAAGGTTTTTATGCTACGCAAATAACGCCCACGGTATCATAATGGATTGTGTTCTTTGAGGATAGGTTCTGAAAGAACCCAAACCCCACATTATAAGAAAATTGAGTGTTATATGCTGTGAACAGTTGTGGCATTTACTGAGGGCAATAATGAAAATGTTTCTATTAACTGCACTAATTGAGAAATCAGTTGGAGAGCTGTAATTGTCTATTAAGATAATGAGCCTTATGAACCTAAAAGCAGCTTGGCAGAGGAGTGATTCTAAGATTATATTTGGGAAAGGGGGTGCCCCAGCACTTCTGGGGTCTTTTACATGTTCAGTATGTTTGTCCAAAAAATGAGTAATTTTCAATAAACATTCACACAGAGAGAGAGTTTTGCCCATAGTCTGTTAATTATTGGTTCGTTCTTCTTTTTACCTTTTAGGAATTCTCTTCCTTAAACAATATTGTTAATTTAGATTTTTAATCTTTAAGGTAAACAAAATGACTTTTTTAACCTAATCTCTTCCATGTTTTTTGTTTTTTTAAAAAAATGGCATTCGGTAAGCACTTACTATGTGCCAGGAACTGTGCTAAGGTAGATACAAGCTAATCAGGTTGGACACAGTCCATATCCCAAATGGGTTTACAGTCTTAATCCCCATTTTACAGATGAGGTAATTTAAGCATAGAGAAGTTAAATAAATTGCCCAAGATCACACAGTCAACAAGCCAGAACAGACAAGTGTGTTTTCCTGAGACATTCTAAAATCATAGAGGCACTAGTATAGCTGTATGTACCATATTCTATATCTAAGAGCAGCTGTGACAGGCTAGGTATAAACTTGAAAATTTTGGTCCAGTAGCATTCTATAAATACTTGAGGGTTGTTTTTTTTAATTCAATTAGCCTGTTGGTGTGTCATACTCTTAAAAGTATTAATATTTTCTGCCAACTTCATATGGAATCCATTTCTGAAGACGTATTACCTGCAGTACGGAAGGTTTGCTTGTCTTGAACCTACTGCCTTAAGATTTTTATGACTACCCCATAGTCCTGGAAATGGGAATTTTTGAAGAATTGTACACTCATCCTGTCAAACTATCATGGAGTACCTCATCCATGTATAAGGAAATGAGGCAGAGATTTCATTGAGAGATAAAAAATCGGCAGATTGAGGAGTAAAATTATTGATTTTTAAACATTCCCCAGTAATTCTCCCTTGAATACCATAGCCTGAAAAGAATTCTCACCTTGATGTATATAATGATGCTAAGAATATTTTTTATCAGTCTCTTAAATAAGATAATATCTTCAAGGAAATTGAAACATGCTATTTCAAATATATTATCCCTTAAAATTGCCAGTGTAATCTGATTCCCCATAGGTTGAACATGCCTAGTGCACTTTCACTTAGATTTGGAATAAAAATATATGTTGTTTTTTTTTTTTCTAGTGGTCACGGAAAAGATGATCAAATCTAGATGTTGCTTTTCAGATATTCTTTGGAAATGACTTATGGCATGCGTATTATTTCTGAGGCAAGGTCACTTCAGAATGTTGATTATAAGGAATTGCTTTATGAAACTAGAATGATTTAGCAGAAAATGAATTTTTTATCATTATTGCTACACTGATTTAGTATATTAAAATAACAATAATAGCAATAATGGTGATAATCACTTTATGTGTTTGTTGTGCTCTTATGAGTCCATCCATCACTGTGCTAAGTGCTGGAGGAGATACAATTCCATCAGATCAGACAGTCTTTGTCCCTCCTAGGGCTCACAGTCAAAGGGGAAATGAATGGAGATAATTGTTGACTTCAATAGAAGGGATATCTGAAAATATTAAAGACATAATTTGGGATAACTTTTAACTATAATGCTTTGAAAAATATCTTAAAACATATTGATTCATCACTTCATTCTGCTAAGTTTTCTTACTAGACTGTCAGCTTTGTATTTAAAAGTGGTCTTGCTTGCTTCATGGCTTTTCCACCTAGAAAATGAGAATTGATTTTTGCCTCTGATATTTGATCTAAAACCTCACACTGTTGTCTGAAATTTTGCCTGTCCTTGTTTGATTGAAGTGAAGTTCCACGTGGCTACATCTGCTTAAATGAAAGCTGTAAGAAGTCCTATCTTGAAGGAACATATTAAATAAATCACAAGTCCTCAATTGCTCATGTGAAAACAAAGGACTACTTTCCAATTAGGCATTAATGTTGAAATGCATTTCTTGGCAAGTTGGCTGCAGAGTACATTTGGAGGCACACTGCAAAGTCATTAGTGTGTGAAATTAGTATAATTAACTGCTAGATGTGGGCTAGGAGTTACTGATGATGTACATGTCTGTCCATTTCTGTCTGCGATTTCCACCGAGAACAGTACACCTACTATTATTACTCATTGTCTCAGGTTAATTTTGGCTAAAGAACATTTCAACGAAGTTAATGTTTCTATTCACCTACAAATGTGGAACCTACAATAGGCTGACTACTTATGTAGTCATTTGAATTGAAGCTTCTTCTGGTGATGAGGGATCCTGTTTCTGAAGGGTGATTAGCTCACTACATGCTCACCAGCAAATTTTCCTGTAGGTGAAAGAACTACAAACAGGAGGAAGTGGATTAGGGATTTAAGGAAAACTGTCACTTTTGAGAAGAGATTTCCCCTTATGGGAAGTTACTGTAGAGACACGAGTAAGTGTCCTTATTACAACCCCAATGCTTAGATCCTACTAGAGATTATATTTGCCTTAAATATTTGTCATAGTCAACACATGTTTACTGTGGAAGAACTTTATAGACTTTGCATTGTGTTCAGAAAAGGGTATGTCAGAGACAGTTTTATTACTACTAGCACTGAATCCTTCACAAGTAGGGAGATGCCTAGAGCAGCAGAGATTCCCCTGCTAGTCAAGGCCAGCTCAACTTCAAGCAATACAGAGATTCTTTACATACCATTAGTATAGCATTCATAATGATCAGAACAATACTATAGGAGAAATACTTTAGGATAGAAAGCAGTGAGTCCCTGGGGCATTTTCTGTTTAGTCCTGGACCTCCTTTGATAAGGTGATAAGTAGGGTCAGGGGCTTGATAGGTTCAAGGGCGTGGTTTTACCTTACTGTAATGTGCTCAACTGAGATTGAGTTGGGCATTCAATTTAAGTCAATCATGAAACCAAGTTTTTTGAGTCAATCATATAGCCAAGTTATTCGAGTCAGTCAAATGGATAAGGTTAGCTTTGAGTAAATCAAGTAACCAGATAGTTTGGGTTAATTCATTCATTCACTCATTCAATCATATTTATTGAGCACATACTGTGTGCAGAGCACTGTACTAAGGACTTGAAGTACAAGTTGGCAACATATAGACATGGTCCCTACCCAACAACAGGCTCACAGTCTAGAATGGGGAGACAGACAACAAAATAAAACATGTAGACAGGAGTCAAAATCGTCAGAACAAATAGAATTATAGCTATATGCACATCAATAACAAAATAAATAGAATAGTACATATGTACAAGTAAAATAGTAATAAATCTGTACAAATATATACAAGTGCCGTGGGGAGGGGAAGAAGATAGAGCGGAGGGGAAGAAGATAGGCGGGGGGGGGGGGGGGAAGGAGGAGAGGAAAAAAGGGGCTCAGTCTAGGAAGGCCTCCTGGAGGAGGTGAGCTCTCAGTAGGGCCTTGAAGGGAGGAAGAGAGCTAACTTGGCGGATGTGGGGACTGAGGGCATTCCAGGCCGGGGGGATGACATGGGCTGGGGGTCGACGGCGGGACAGGTGAGAATGAGGCACAGTGAGGAGATTAGCGGCAGAGAAGCAGAGGGTGTGGGCTGGGCTGTAGAAGGAAAGAAGGGAGGTGAGGTAGGAGGGGGTGAGGTGATGGAGAGACTTGAAGCCAAGGGTGAGGAGTTTCTGCCTGATGTGTAGGTTGATTGGTAGCCACTGGAGACTTTTGAGGAGGGGAGTAACATGCCCAGAGCATTTCTGGACAAAGACAATCCGGGCAGTGGCATGAAGTATGGATTAAAGTGGGGAGAGACAAGAGGATGGGAGATCAGAGAGGAGGCTGATACAGTAGTCCAGACGGGATAGGATGAGAGCTTGAACGAGCAGGGTAGTGGTGAGGATGGAGAGGAAAGGGCGGATCTTGGCAATGTTGCGGAGCTGAGACTGGCAGGTTTTAGTGATGGCTTGGATGTGAGGGGTGAATGAGAGAGCGGAGTCGAGGATGACACCAAGGTTGCGGGCATGTGAGACGGGAAGGATGGTAGTGCCGTCAACAGTGATGGGAAAGTCAGGGAGAGGTCAGGGTTTGGGAGGGAAGACAAGGAGTTCAGTCTTGGACATGTTGAGTTTTAGGTGGCAGGCAGACATTCCAATGGAGATGTCTTGAAGGCAGGAGGAGATGCGAGCCTGGAGGGAGGGGGAGAGAGCAGGGGCAGAGATGTAGATTTGGGTGTCATCAGCGTAGAGATGATAGTTGAAGCCGTGAGAGCGAATGAGGTCACCAAGGGAGTGAATGTAGATCGAGAACAGAAGGGGACCAAGAACTGAACCTTGAGGAACCCCCACAGTAAGGTGATGGGAGGGGGAGGAGGAGTCTGTAAAAGAAACTGAGAATGAATGACCAGAGAGATAAGAGGAGAACCAGGGGAGGACCGAGTCTGTGAAGCCAAGGTTGGATAGCATGTTGAGAAGGGGGTGGTCCACAGTGTCGAAGGCAGCTGAGAGGTCGAGGAGGATTAGGATAGAGTATGAGCCATTGGATTTGGCAAGCAGGAGGTCATTGGTGACCTTTGAGAGGGCAGTTTCCGTGGAATGTAGGGGACTCAAAAATCTCCAGTGGCTACCAATCAATCTGCGCATTAGGCAGAAACTCCTCACCCTCGGCTTCAAGGCTCTCCATCACCTCGCCCCCTCCTACCTCACCTCCCTTCTCTCCTTCTACAGCCCAGTCCGCACCCTTCGCTCCTCCACCGCTGATCTCCTCACCGTACCTTGCTCTCGCCTGTCCCACCATCGACGCCCGGCCCACGTCATCCCCCGGGCCTGGAATGCCCTCCCTCTGCCCATCCGCCAAGCTAGCTCTCTTCCTCCCTTCAAGGCCCTGCTGAGAGCTCACCTCTTCCAGGAGGCCTTCACAGACTGAGCCCCTTCCTTCCTCTCCCCCTCGTTCCCCTCTCCATCCCCCCATCTTACCTCCCTCCCTTCCCCACAGCACCTGTATATATGTATATATGTTTGTACATATTTTTTTACTCTATTTATTTATTTAATTTATTTGTACATATCTATTCTATTTATTTTATTTTGTTAGTATGTTTGGTTTTGTTCTCTGTCTCCCCCTTTTAGACTGTGAGCCCACTGTTGGGTAGGGACTGTCTCTATATGTTGCCAATTTGTACTTCCCAAGCGCTTAGTACAGTGCTCTGCACATAGTAAGCGCTCAATAAATACGATTGATGATGATGATGATGATGATGACGGAAGCCAGACTGGAGGGGGTCGAGGAGAGAGTTTGTGTTGAGGAATTTGAGGCAGCACATGTAGACGACTCGTTCAAGGAGTTTGGAAAGGAATGGTAGGAGGGAGATGGAGTGATAACTAGAAGGTGAGGTGGGGTCAAGAGAGGGTTTTTTTGGGATGGGAGAGACATGGCCATGTTTGAAGGCAGAGGGGAAGGAACCAGTGGAGAGTGAGCGGTTGAAGATGGAAGTTAAGGAGGGGAGAAGGGATGTAGCGAGAGATTTCATTAGATGAGAGGGAATGGGGTCAGAAGCACAGGTGGCCATAATCAACCCATCAAACACACCCAAAGTGGTCAAGCGGGCCTAGGCAGAAGGAAAGGTCAGAGAGAAAGGTGGACAAATGCAGGACCTTGACCATTTGTGCTTCCACATTACCCATGTAATTATTCCAGATAACCTATACTCCAGGAGCCCTGATATCAATGCCGTCCATGCTTTAGCCTCCCCCAGTCCACGGAGGCCCAGCAGGGCTGACTTGGTTGCTGATCATGGACTCCAGGTTCCACATCTCTTGGGACCTGAGATGCGGAAGGCTATGTGCTTCCCAGTGTGCCTGTGTAGCAGAGCTAAATGACCTCCGAGCCAAACTTAATGAGTCTGAAACGGAACTGCTCGTCTTCCAACCCAAAACCCTCTCCCCTTCCGAAACTTCCCATTATAGACAATGTAATAATACTATTAATAATGATTCATTCAATCATATTGAGTGCAGAGCACTGTAATAATAATGATATTTAAGTGGCTACTATGTGCCAGGCACTATACTAATAGTGTATACAAGCTCTGCACACAGTAAGCACTCAATAAATACGATTGAATGAATGAATAGAAGCAAATTGTGTTGGACCAGTCTCTGTCCCTCATGGGGCTAACAATCTTAATCCCCATTTTACAGATGAGGTAACTGAGGCACAGAGAAGTGAAGTGACTTCCCCAAGGTCACACAACAGGCAGAGCTGGGATTAGGAACCAGGTCCTTATGACTCCCAGGTCTGTGCTTTATCCATTAAACCTATGTCTCAGAAGCCCATAGCCTTGGCATTATCCTTGACTCATATCCCTCATTCAATCCTCATATTCAGTCTATCACCAAATCGTGCTGGTTCTACCTTCGCAACATCTCTAAAATCCACTGCTCTCACTCCATCCTAACTCCTACTGTGCTGATCTAAGGACTTATTAAATTGTGCTTCAATCAATCAATCATATTTATTGAGAACATACTGGATGCCAAGCACTGTAAATTAGTGCTTGGGAGAGTATAATACAATACAGACTTGGGAGACACATTCCCTGCCCCCCAGGAACTTAAAGTCTAGAGGGAGAGACAGACATTGAATTATGGATATGTACATTAGTTCTGTGGGGCAGAAGGTGGGATGAATATCAAATACTAGAAGTACAGATCAAAGTGCAGAGGTGACACAGAAGGGACAGGGAGTAGGTGAAATATGTATTTAGTTGAGGAAGGCCTCCTGGATGAGATGTGATTTTAATAAGTTTTTGAAGGTGGGGAGAGTGATGGTCCCCCTTCTAGACTGTAAGCCCGCTGTGGGCAGGTATTGTCTCTATTTGTTGCTGAATTGTACTTTCCAAGCACATAGTACAGTATTCTGCACACAGTTAAGTGCTCAATAAATACAATTGAATGAATGAATGGTCTGTAGGATATGAAAGGGGAGGAAATTCCAGTCCAGAGGGAAGTTGTGGGCAAGGGGTCAGTGGCAAGATAGATGGGGTTAAGCTGTAATGCGTATGTTGGTGTTAGGGGAGTGAAGTGTGCAGGCTTGGTAATAGTAGGAAATCAGGGAGGTAAGGTAGGAGAGGGTAAACTGATTGAATGCTTAAAAGCTGAAATGTAAGGAATTTCTATTTTATATGGAGTTGAATGGGCAACCTTCAGAGATTTTTCAGGTGTGGGGAGATCTGAACTGAACAACTTTTTAGAAAAATGATCCGAGCAGCAGAGTGAAGTAAGGTCTGGAGGGTGGAAAGACGGGAGGTAGGTCAGGGAGAAGGCCAATGCTGTAGTCAAGGAGGGCTCTATGTGTTTGGATCTGTGTAATAGCAGTTTGGATGGAGAAGAAAAGGTGGATCTTAGCACTGTCACAAAGCTAGAACTGATAGGATCTTGTGACAGATTGAATAGGTGAGTTGAATGAGAGAGGTGAGTCAAGGATAATACCTAGTTTATTGGCTTGTGAGACAGGGAGTGTAGTGGTGCAACTGTAAGCTCATTGTGGGTAGGGAACATTCATTCATTCAATCGTATTTATTGAGCACTTACTGTGTGCAGAGCACTGTACTAAGCGCTTGGGAAGTACATGTCAGCAACATATAGAGACAGTCCCTACCCAACAATGGGCTTACAGTCTAAAAGGTGGAGATGTCAACCAACTCTGTTATATTATGCTCTCCTAAGTGCTTAGTACAGTACTCTGCACACAGTAACTCCTCTATAAATACCATTCCTTGATCGATTGGTTTGTCTGCTGTAGACTGTAAGCTCGTTATGGACAAGGAATGTATGTGTTTATTGTATTGTGCTCTCCCAAAGGCTTAGTACAGTGTTCTGTACACAGTAAGCACTCAATACATATGATTGAATGAATGAATTATGGGAGAGATCGGGAAAAATCAGGGTTTGGGTGAGAAGATGAGTTCTGTTTTGGACTGACTCACTATGCTTGCTGACCTCCCTTCCTCCAGTCTCTCCCCACTCTAGTCCGCACTTCACTCTGCTTCCCGAATCATTTTTCTAAATACATGATTAGTCCATGTCTCCCCAGTCCTCAGAATCCCCCATTGGTTGCTCATTCATTTCCAGATCAAACAGATAATCCTTATGACTGCTTTAAGACCCTCCAATCAGCTCTCCCCTTACCTTACCTTGCTCATCTCCTACTTCAAACAAGCCTGCACACTTCAGCAGTGTAATGCCAAACTACTTTATCTCAAGCTCTTCTTTCTCATCCCCGACCCCCTGCTCACATCCTCTGACCTGGAACTCCCTTCCTATTCATATGATAGATCACCAGGCTTCTTGTCTTCAAAGCCCTACTAAAATAGCTCCCCTAAGAAGCTTTCCCTGACTAACTTCTCATTTCTCTATCCTCTTCTTCCTCCCAAGTCACTTAAAACACTTGGGTTTGCACTCCTTAAGCACTTTGATAACTCACCTCAGTACCACCATATGTATGTTCATATTCTTATACATTATTTCTGCTTTCTGTCATTTACTCTAGTGTCTGTCTCCTTCAGTCCCACCCTAGATTGTGAATTATAAGCTTCTCTTGGGCAGGGAGAAGTCTCCCAGCTACTTTATTGTAGTCCCCAAATGCTTAGTACAGTACCCTGCATGCAGTAAGCCCTCAGTAATAATTGGTTGATTGATTAACAACTAAAGTGGACCCTGAAAGTTTTCATTACTGCTGTGTCACTCTCCTGCCTGACTCCTGAGAAGCTCATTGTCCTGTAGCTAGTTATTGCTGTGTGGTGGAAAAAAACAAATTCCACTCCTCAAATATGCCTCCTCCCCTCTTTCTCATGAGGCCCTGAGCCTGGCCCTGCTCCAGGCCGCCCAAGCCTCTAATCTTGGGTCAAGACACATCAGTCGTCATTTCTCACTACTGAGAGTGGGTAGGGTGAATCCATTCTCCCTCCCTGAATGTCAGGAGACATTTGGTTGTCAGAGAATATGCTGATTCTTACTGTAAACAAAAACACCCAGCCAGTTGTCTTCTGCCTAATTTTGGAATTTTGTTAGGATGCAGTGAAACTGGAAAAGCACCGAAAAACTGTCATGCTTTTCAGTTCGCACTGCGACTACCTCTCCTGGCAGCCCTAACAAGGTGGTATTTCCGGAGATGATCCATAATCTTTTCAGGCCAGTTCAATCCTGTTTTCTCAGTGGTTACCACCACACATCTTCCTTTCTACTGCATTTTAAGTGGCAGAAGAGGTGCCTTGTTCAGTCAATGTAAGCACAGCCCTCTCCACCTTCCATACCAGGAGGGTGTAAGCTTTGGCAAGAGGGCCCAACTTGGATTCCAGAATTGCAAATGGTTAACTCCCTCTGTGAGAAGGAAGAGAATCACCCCAGTGACACACAATGCACTTCCCTACAGGAAAGCTCATATAAGAGGCTCCTACTCTCATTTTAGCCTCAGTGAAAAAACAAACAGAAGAGGAAAAGAACTTGCTCTGAAACAACCCTAAACTCATGGAATCCTTTTCCATGCAAATGCAGAGATCATAGTTTGTAGCTGAATGCTAATTTGCCTTTGCTTTGCTTTTTTTCTGTCCTAATAGGTAATTTGGGGTCAGCTTTAAACATCTATATTCAATCCTAAACAAACCTCCACTAAATAATTCACTCTCTTGCCTCCCCACCTCTTTTTCTTAAACTGGATCTATGATCTTTCTTCTCTTGCATCAGGAGTTCTGCATGGATTTCTAGCAACCTGAACTTTATATCATCTTTAATCATCAAACTGAGGCTCGTTTCCTAGAAAGCCGTTCATCTGTCACAGCTTTTGAGTGGTTGCCCAGAGAAAACAATGATCCATTAGCATGCAGTGCAATGTATCTGTGCTTACGGAACAGTTGGGAACGCAGCACAAAATTGTGGGCCTTATTCCAGTTAGTAAGGTAAAACCTCATTCACATCAGCACAACTCAGGTCACAGTATCTCCTGATTCTTAGTCAGCTTCATAATACACTGGTGGCCGCAATTTTGGAATCATCAGTTCCCACTCAGTAAAACCCTATTCTTCCCAGGATGCTTAGAACTCTGCCATAAGCCAGAGCTAAGAACTCTGGATAAAAATTCCTAACTCAAGTTTCTTTGCCATTTGCCAACAATCAATAATATTTATTAAATGCTTACTGTGTATAGAGCACTGTCCCAAGTGCTTGGGAGCTAGTGCAGTACAATAGAGAAGCAGAATAGCTTAATGGATAGAGCATGGGCTGGGGAGTCAGAAAGACCTGGGTTCAAATCCTGCTCCACTTGTTGATGATGGTATTTATTAAGCGCTTACTATATGTCAAGCACAGTTCTAAGCTCTGGAGTGCATACAGAGTAATCAGGTTGGACACAGTCCCTGTTCCACCTGGGGCTCACACTCTTAATCCCCATTTTACAGATGAGGTAACTGAGGCACAGAGAAGTGAAGTTGCTTGCCCAAAGTCACACATCAGACAAGTGGTGGAACCAGAATTAGAACCCAGGTCCTTCTGACTCCCAGGCCCGGGGTTTATCGACTAAGCCACACTGCTTCTTTACTAGGCCACTTGTCTGCAGTGTGATCCAACCCAGGCAAGTCACCTAACTTTTCTGTGCTTCAGTTATATAATCTTTAAAATGGGGATTAAGACTGTGGGCCCACTGTTTAGACTGTGAGCCCACTGTTGGTTAGGGACTGTCTCTATATGTTGCCAATTTGTACTTTCCAAGCACTTAGTACAGTGCTCTGCACATAGTAAGTGCTCAATAAATACGACTGATGATGATGCAGGACATCTTCTCACCTGCCTGTTCTCAATATACACTCAGTCCCTTGGTGACCTCATTCGCTCCCGCGGCTTCAACTATCATCTCTACGCTGATGACACCCAGATCTATATCTCTGCCTCTGCTCTCTCCCCCTCCCTCCAGGCTCGCATCTCCTCCTGCCTTCAGGACATCTCCATCTGGATGTCCGCCCGCCACCTAAAGCTCAACATGTCGAAGACTGAGCTCCTTGTCTTCCCTCCCAAACCTTGTCCTCTCCCTGACTTTCCCATCTCTGTTGACGGCACTACCATCCTTCCCGTCTCACAAGCCCGCAACCTTGGTGTCATCCTCGACTCCGCTCTCTCATTCACCCCTCACATCCAAGCCGTCACCAAAACCTGCCGGTCTCAGCTCCGCAGCATTGCCAAGATCCGCCCTTTCCTCTCCATCCAAACCACTACCCTGCTAATTCAAGCTCTCATCCTGTCCCGTCTGGACTACTGCACTAGCCTTCTCTCTGATCTCCCATCCTCGTGTCTCTCTCCACTTCAATCCATACTTCATGCTGCTGCCCGGATTATCTTTGTCCAGAAACGCTCTGGACATATTACTCCCCTCCTCAAAAACCTCCAATGGCTACCGATCAATCTGCGCATCAGGCAGAAACTCCTCACCCTGAGCTTCAAGGCTCTCCATCACCTCGCCCCCTCCTACCTCACCTCCCTTCTCTCCTTCTACTGCCCAGCCCGCACCCTCCGCTCCTCCACCACTAATCTCCTCACTGTACCTCGCCCTCGCCTGTCCCGCCATCGACCCCCGGCCCACGTCATCCCCCGGGCCTGGAATGCCCTCCCTCTGCCCATCCGCCAAGCTAGCTCTCTTCCTCCCTTCAAGGCCCTGCTGAGAGCTCACCTCCTCCAGGAGGCCTTCCCAGACTGAGCCCCTTCTTTCCTCTCCCCCTCGTCCCCCTCTCCATCCCCCGTCTTACCTCCTTCCCTTCCCCACAGCACCTGTATATATGTATATATGGTTGTACATATTTATTACTCTATTTATTTATTTATTTATTTATTTTACTTGTACATTTCTATCCTACTTATTTTATTTTGTTGGTATGTTTGGTTCTGTTCTCTGTCTCCCCCTTTTAGACTGTGAGCCCACTGTTGGGTAGGGACTGTCTCTATGTGATGCCAATTTGTACTTCCCAAGCGCTTAGTACAGCGCTCTGCACATAGTAAGCGCTCAATAAATACGATTGATTGATTGATTGATTGACATGGACTGTGTCCAACCTGATTAACTACTATCTACCCCAGCACTCAGAATCAATCTGTACTTACTGCGTGCAGAGCACTGTACTAAGTGCTTGGGACAGTACAACAGAGTTGGTTGTCTCATCCCCTGCCCACAATGAGCTCACAGTCTAGAGAGGGAAATAGACATTAAAAAATACACTGTGGATGCATACATAAATGCTGTGGAACTGAAGGAGGGGTGAATAGAGAAAAGTTGGTAGACACGTTCCCTGCCCTCAAACCTTCTCCCTTTCTCAATAATCTTCCTAAATAGGACCTCCAATAAATTTATTGGACATACTTCCCCCTTTCAGTTTACAAAGCAAACTGAATTTTATCTGTACTAAATGTATTTGTCACTTCAGAAATTGAAAAGCTTTTCTCTTTCCAATTATAAGATAAAATCAAATGAAGGTCAGGGATTCTGAAGATTTGGAACATAAGAGAGAAAGTATTCAAAGACAGGATGGCCTGTATTAAACAAAGTATTCGTAATACTTTAGTAATACTATTAGTAATAACATGCAATTTGGATTCTTACTAGTTTCTTCCTTTCATGTCCCTCTTGGTTTCATGAGGTACTTATCTTGACAGTTCATGGATCTGTGAAATTATGTTTCTGATATTTTTCCTAAATCACTCTCTTCTGCCTATAAATTCTGTTAGATAAAACATTAAAATGTATCATAAGTGAAACCAATTTTCTTGCCAAATTTGCTGTCCCAAAAAAGGAAGTGTCTCAGTTCATGGTCCAGCAGCCACCTCTGAACAAAATATCTGGAGAATTTCTGGGAGGAATAAATAATAGGTGAGTCAGGGAGCTGGGGAAGCAATCGTGAAGAAGAGGGAAAATCAGAGAATAAAAGTAAATCTATAAAGCAGCAGGGACCATCTCTATATACTGCCAACTTGTACTTCCCAAGTGCTTAGTACAGTGCTCTGCACACAGAAAGCGCTCAATAAATACAATTGAATGAATGAATGCTCTTCCTAAATTCTGAGCCAGGACATACCTCAATCCTTCCGATTTCCATCTACCCTCCAGATATAATAATAATAACGATGGTATTTATTAAGCATTTACTATGGGCCAAGCACTGTTCTAAACGCTGGGGTAGATACAAGGTAATCAGGTTGTCTCACATAGGGTTCACAGTTCTTAATCCCCATTTTACCGACGAGGTAACTGAGGCACAGAGATTTTAAGTGACTTGCCAAAGGTCACATAGCAGATGAGTAATGGAAGTGGGATCCACCCTTGCAGTACACGACCAACACCCAGCCAGCACAAACCTCAGACCATTATCCTTTCTTTTGACCAGGAAAGTATTTTGGGGTAGGTTTCCCATAGAATGCTTCCTACCTAAGCACCTACTCCCAGAATACTGATCCTAGACTATCTTGCTGCCTCCCTCGTGATATCACTTCCACCCCATGTTCTGCCTCTGGCCTGGAATGCCTTCCCTCTTAAAATCCAACAGACAATTACTCACCCCACTTCAAAGCCTTAATGAAGGCACATCTCTGTAGAGGCCTACCCAAACTAAGCCCCCCTTTCATCTTCCTCAGAATTCCCTTCTGCCTTGCCCTGACTTGCTCCCTTTGTTCTTCCCCCATCCCAGCCTTATAGCACTTAAGTGCATATCTGCAATTTATTTGTTTTTTAATGAGGCCTGTCTCCTCCCATCTAGACTGTACGTTCATTGTGGACAGGTAACGTGTCTGTTTATGGCTTTATTGTACTCTCCCAGGCAATTAATACAGTGCACACAGGAAGTGCTCGATAAATACGATTGAATGAATGAGCTTCCAAGAACCTCTCCCAACATTTTCTTTCTCTTGATCTTGTACAGCTTTCTTCCAAAGGAGGCCATGCCCTCCCCTTTTACACTGTACTATTCCAGGCTTTATTAGTAGTAGCATTTAAGAAGCATCTACTCTGCACAAAGCAATGTACCTAGGCTCTAGGGGAAAAAAAATAAATGAATGAGAAGTAGACATGATACCCCATGATCTTGGGCTTTTAGTCTGTTGGAACAGGGACTCTGTCCCACCTTAATTTTTTGTATCAATCCCAATGTTAAGCACATAAGGGTTTTTCTAGTACTATTATTATTATTATCATTATTATTAGGCTCACAAGCCAAGAATGAAGATGGTAACCAGAGGAAGGGACTGGCAACAGGTGCACAAGGAAAAATGAAATCATAAAAAAGGCCTACTGTGAAAGCTTTTTTTAATGTCATTTAAGTAGTTTACTGTGTGCCAGGCACTCTACTACTAAGCACTTGAATAGATTCAGAATAGTCAGGTGGGACACAGTCCATGTTCTACTTGGGGCTCACAGATGAGGTAACAGGCTCAGAGAAGTTAAGTGACCAGCCCAAGGTCACATAGCAGAAAAGTGGTGGAACCAGGATTAGAACTCAGGTCCTCTGACTCCCAGGCCCATGCTCATACCACTAGGCCACGCTGCTTCTCTTGGGCAATCTTGGGCAAGTTGCTTCACTTCTCTGTACCTCAGTTTCCTCATCTGTAAAATGGGGATTAAATCCTACTTCCTGCTACTTAGACTGTGGGCCATTTTACTCATTCTGTATGTACCCCAGTGCTTAGCACAATGCGTGGCACACAGTAAGTATTTAATAAATATTGTAAAAGTCAGTCAATCAACTGTATTTATTGAGCACTTATTGTGTGATGAGCACTGTACTAAACACTTGGGAAAGTATGATATATTAGTTGAAGTACAACTCTACATGTAACAAGAACATGGTTAAAGGAGCACAGTTTCTAGCATTCATTCATTCAATAATATTTATTGAGCACTTACTGTGTACAGAGCACTGTACTAAGCGCTTGGGAAGTACAAGTCGGCAGCATATAGAGATAGTCCCTACCCAACAACAAGTTGGTTCAGTAGTCCATGCTTCAATCAGTGCCTCAGAGGTGCCACAGATAGAGTGTCCCAGCCTTCCCAACAGCCTATGCTTTGGGGAGAAATGTTGCCCTTGATTGTCTCCTTCCCTCTGGTACAGGAGAGTTAGGGAGAGATGCTCTGGATGGCACAGCAGGGCAGTAGATGGGGGTGGGAGAGGTAGGGGTGTGGGTTACAAGTGGTATTGCTTGACAGTCTGCAGGTAGCTAATTTATAGGAATTGACATCGTTTAAGTGAGCAATCCCTCCTCAGGCTTTGTTCTGCTGATCTGGCCTTGCTGTCACAACACTTCTGTCTCTGTAGAACTTTCTCCCCTCCCAAAGTTCTTTGATCCTAGATAGGGGACTCCTATCTAACCCCCAGCTCATCCAAAGAACTTCTACTGAACTAACCTGGATTACTGCCGGTGGTGTCTATAGGTTATAGAAATTGTCTGATACCAGCAAATCCCTCTCATAACAGGATTGTCCTTCATGATGGGCATCTGGATGCATTTGACATGTATGTAAGACTTCAAAACCCTTTTCTCTGCTTGCTGAGATTAAGGCTGAGTTTTATCAGACAATTGGTAATCAATACTCTGCTCAGCTATACAAAATCAATTAAAAACACCTATTTCCTGCCTCCAGGGGGTTTAGTCTAAGGCAAATAATACCAGTATTTAGAGTTATTCTAAGAACACAGACAGAAGGTGGCCAAGTGAACAGATGCATTGATTAGACAATGGAGTTAAAAATATGTGGAATATTGCTATTTGCCTGTTAAGTCAGGGTGAGGTTTGACAATCATCCTGGTGAGTCTCATGAAAGAGGTCAAGTGTTGCCTGCTCGGCTCCATTATATTGTAGGGCTGGTTTAATATCTTATATTTCAACATGTTCCTTAAGAGTGTAGGCCAAACCTCTGGCCACTAAATGCTGCTGCTAAGGTAGAATTGGGGGGACTGTTTGAAAGGCAGAAGGAGGAGAGAGCTCAAAGTGAAGTATCCAGGGCCACACTGTACCTACTGGACAGAGAAAGGGCCTGGGAGTTAAAAGGTCATGGGTTCTAATCCTGACTCCATCACTTGTCTGCTGTGTTACCTTCGTCAAGTCATTTCACTTCTCTGTGCTCGTTACCTCATCTGTAAAATGGGGATTAAGACTGTGAGCCCCATGTGGGATGGGGACTGTGTCCAACCTGATTACCTTGTATCTTCCCCATTGCTACTCTCTCAGGGTCACACCTGAAGTGTTTCCAGTACTCTACCAGTTTTGATAACGGGAAGGAGACTCAAGCAGAGGCATACCCATTCCATTCCTAGCTTGGTTAGTGGCTAGCGAGTGGAAGGCAGTCTGCTGAAAGTCAAGACTCCCCTGTGCTGGGCAGCAGCAGCAAGGAGACTTGCTTTGTTCTCTTTGTCCCCCTTCTAGACTGTGAGCCTGTTGTTGGGTAGCGATTGTCTCTATCTGTTGCTGAACTGTACTTTCCAAGTGCTTAGTACAGTGCTCTGCACACAGTAAGTACTCAATAAATTCGATTGAATGAGTGAGAGAGTTGAGGGTGGAGACTCAAGTTTACTGCATGGAAGGAGGCAATGGTGAACCACTTCCATATTTTTACCGAGAAAACTGTATGGATAAACTATCAGAACAATTGCAGGTGGAGGTGGGGCATTTGGGGAGGTACATGTTCATGATATCACTATGCATCAGAGATGACTCAACAGCATAAGACAAGACTCCAGTGCTAAGAACAATGCTTGGCACATAGTAAGTGCTTAACAAGTATCATTATTATTATTGTTGTTGTTGTTGTTTGAGACAGCTCAGACAATAAAGGGTAACAACTGAGTGAAGAGAGACCAAACTTTTCTTTTCCTCACTTAACTTAGCTGCCTCCAGGGGTGGTAATTAGAGGAGCCTCAGCTCACCTTCCTTTCCTGTCTGAAATTGAGAATGGAGGTTGTCATAGCGTGAAAATGGAAACTTCATTTAAGAAATGAATTGAAATCATTTTCTTTTCTCGTCTGCCTTTTATCTTGACTTATTTTTTTGTTCGTTCCATAATAATAATGACATTTATTAAGCGCTTACTATGTGCAAAGCACTGTTCTAAGCACTGGGGAGGCTACAAGATGATCAGGTTGTCCCACGGGGGGCTCACAGTCAATCCCCATTTTACAGATGAGGCAACTGAGGCACAGAGAAGTTAAGTGACTTGCCCAAAGTCACACAGCTGACAATTGGTGGAGCCAGAATTTGAACCCATGACCACTGACTCCAAATTTCGGGCTCTTTCCACTGAGCCATAAATAGCAGTTTTTGAAGATGGTCTTTTAGCTTTCCCAATTCTGTTTGAAAAAATGAGCTTTCTGTTAAATGGAACCCATTTAATAGAATGCACTTCTATCTTGTGTCCACCCCAATGGTTGGCAAAGTGATTTGGCTTATAGTGCACACATCTGCCTAGAAACTTTGACAAGCTTTAGTTCTAGACTGGCCATATATATTGCTGAATTCATAAACCTCAGTATTAAACCCCGTATTCCTGGACAGGTGACCTGTCTGCCAACTCCATTGTATTTTACAAGAAGCAGTTACTATAGTGTTCAGTATGCATCAGTAGTAAGTGCTCAATAAATATGATTGAATGACTGAATGAATAAATACCAGTGACTGATTCCTGCAGCTGACAAGTAAGATCACGGTTGGAACAGCATGAAGGAGGAAGGAAAACGTGCTTTCAGCAATAATAATCGTGGTATTTGCTCAGTTGTTTACTATGTGTGAGGTGATTTTGTGACTGCTCATTCTGTTGTACTGTACTCTCCCAAGTGCTTAGTACAGTGCTCAGCCCATAGTAAACCCTCAATAAATAACATTGACTGATTTCCTAGTAATTTGTTTCTGTACCATTGCTTCTCTTTGGACTCATTTTCATATTGTCCAGAACATTCTCTCCTTTGAAATGTGTCACCTCAGTAGTACAGCCCTAAGCTCCTTCTTTGTTCTCTGGCTTTGGGGGCTATCTCTTGGCTGTGTTGAACATCATTCAGGTTTATGACTTCATTAGCACCCTGATCAGAAGGAGGAGAGGTCAAAAGTCCAGTCTTGGCTAAAATGACCATTTTATGTTATCACTGAATTTTATTTATGTCGGTCATCCATTGCATTAATTGAAAGTTGAGTTCACTCCTCAACTAACCAGTCTCTAAGGTCTGTGCAAAATTTCATCTGCCCCTCAGCATTTTTAGTACCCTCCCTCTAGCCTTATTGATTGTCTTTTAAAATCATCTTTTACATACTTTGGGAGTTTATAAATGATCTTGCTTCGGAAGAGCTGTATATTCAGCTTGGAATGAATTGTTTAGGAATAGTAATGTAAAGAGCAGGGTCACAGTAGACAACACTGGAAGGATAGGAATAAAGAAGAATATATACCGTGGTAGAAAACCAGCAATAGTAAGCTCAAAATAGTAGGTATGCTGTGTGGGCTAGTGGATAAAGCATGGATCTGGAAGGCAGAGGACCTGGATTCTAATCCCAGTTCTGCCACTTGCCAGCTGCGTGAAATTGGGCAAATCACTTAACATCTTTGTGCCTCACTTTCTTCAACTGCAAAGTAAGGATTCAATACCTTTTCTCCCTCCTTAGATTATGAGCCCCATGAGGACAGGAATTGTGTCTGGTTTGACCTAAACAGTGCTAGACACATAGTAAGTATTAACAAATACCATTTTTTAAAAAAAAGCAGACCTATTTCCCTTTTGTGTTCAAGTGCCAAGTTTCTGAAACTTCTTCATCTAATAGTCTAGTGATGAAACAAGTCTGAGACAGTAAAGTTAAAGTCTCACTATCCATTTCTTCTACTGCTTACTGGTCAGCAATTCCAGGTGACATGACATCTTCCTAGGTCTATATCAAGGACTCTCAATTTTGGGCTTCAGTAGAAAATCCTTGATGTATTTTTTTCCCCACTACACTTTCTGCCTTTGGGATTGCATTTTTAAATATGCAAAAATGTGATTTGCTATATTTTCCTTTATTTTATAGGCTTTTAATGCAGGAAGGAAGAGAATACAACAATATAGAGCCCAATCTTTGTTTTAGAATGCCTTTACAGCATAGGGAAAAATGGGAAGGAAAATGAAATATTGCCACAGTGATGCAAGCCATTCTCCTCGCAAGAGTTCCAGGAGCAGAATTATGTTACATCCTCATCTATTTAATGTATCCTTGTGTGGTAGATGGATTAGTGCTAGGGAAGTAGTAGTTGTTTTGGAGAAATTTCCTTTTGGTGGCAGTTACAGTGATTTTTGTAAAGAGTTTTGTTTACCTCTTAGAAAACAGTGAGATTTTCTCCTTAATGCTTTATTTTGCTGCTCATAACACTTTAATGGTTCTGGAAAACCTACACCAGATACTGAGATAATGTTTTTTATTTGCAGTAGAATTACAATAATGCTATAAATTCAAACTTGAAGCCATTTAAGCTTTAGTTGTATCTTTGTGTTTTTTTGAAACAATACTTAAACTGATCACATAGAAAGTGTATTTCTCAAGCCATGGCTAATCGACAGAGTGATGAGTGCTATATTCTTTGAGACCACAGTCCTGTGGATCTACTTCCCCCTGGAGATCAGGTAGCCAACCTGGCTGGTCTGCCTAATCTATGTCATTTGTGGGTAATGACAAATAGTTGCCTGGGGAGCCAGGTTGGTGGGAATGTAGGGAAGAGATGTGGAGACTGAGAAATTAAAGCCATCCCTTGTCAGGTAACTGGAACCCTAGTGACCATGGTTGGAATGGGAGCGACCTAAATGAGTAGGTGTCACCCGTCATCTGGAGACGGGTTCGTTCAGTAATTGGCGAGGTGAGAGAGAGACTGGGGATGGAAAGCCTGAGTTTTATATACAATTTATTCCGTGAGGCGAATTGAATTATTTAGTTGTTTAGGCGCAATGGTTTGAGCTTCCCTTTCGGGAGGAATGCAATCAATTAGTAGTTTTCAAGCTTCCCTAAACAGGAGGAACACAATCATATGTTAATCATGCGTGGGTGAGGTGGCTAGCTCTCACCCATGTGCACTTCCCATTCAGGGCGAATCCACTTACTTTCCCACACGGGATGATTCCATTCCATTACCCGTGCACGTGGTGGGCAGCTAGCTCTCACCATGTGCTCTCCCACCATGTGGGAGGAATCCACTTGGTGGGTGGCTAGCTCTCACCATGTGCTCTCCCACCATGTGGGAGGAATCCACTTATGATCCCCATCCGCAGCGGGGCACCTGGGTTCCACCCACGGGACACTCACTCATCCCACGGCCCTTGCCTCAGTGTGTTCTGGTTGCAGAGCAGGCATCTGGCCTTCTGGGCAGAGAAAGACATGTGGGCTGCTCCTGCAGCAGCTGCTCCTGCAGCAGCTGCTCCTCCTCCTGCTGCTCCGTGTCTCGGTGTTCTGCCTCCGAAGGTCAGAGGCAACAGGTATTTATCACCTGTGGCTCTTAGGCCATTCCAGCTTCCGGCCTCAGTTTATCCAATCTCTGCCCTCCCCCCTCCTCCATACCTAATTTGATTGGCACGGGGGCAAGGGACACCTTCTGTATTCCTGGCTTGGGCTGTCAATATAGCAGTTTTGGTTGTGGGGGCGGTATCCCACCCTCACTTCCGAGTTCCGCCTGCTGGCTCAGGTGGTCAGGAGATAGCATTTGACCTTGAGATGGCCTGTACCCCAGGGTCACCTTGGGGCAGTAGGCTAGAGGGATGAGGAGGAAGCAGGAGTGAAGTAGGGAGGAGGGGAGAAGTAAGGGAAGGAGAGAAGAATGTGAAGCAACATGGGCCTGGGAGTCAGAGGACTTGAGTTCTAATCCCATCTCCATCACATGCCTGCAATGTGAACTTAGGCAAGTCACTTGTCTATGCCTCAGTTTTGTCATCTATGAAAGGCGGATTCAATATCTGTTTTCACTCTTATTTAGACTATGACCCCACCATGTGGGGCCTGATTATCTTCTATGTACCCAGTGTTCAGCACAGTACTTAGCACATAGTAAGAACTTAACAAATACCACAGTTATTATTATGTGGCCTCAGGAAGTGGCCAGAAGAAAAAAGAAGGGAGAGTTGAGGCAAAGCCATTGTCAGGACAGAGATGCATAAACTCTGACCCTCGACCACTGCCTTTTTTTTTTTTTGAATGGTATTTAAGTACTTACTATCTGCCAGGCACTGTACTAAGTGTGGGGTAGATACTAATCAAGTAGGAGACAGTCCTTGTCCCAAGGGGCTCACAGTCTTAATACCCATTTTACAGATGAGGTAACTGAGGCACAGAGAAGTGTGGTGACTTGTCCAAGGTCACATAGCAAACAAGAGCTGAGATTAGAACCAAGATCCTTCTGACTCCCAGGCCCATGCTTTATCCACAAGGCCACTCTGCTTCTTTATTAATCCCACCCAGTAGCCCCAGCATAAATCCAGCACAGAGAAGTCAGCATGTCTGCGGTCAACTTAGCGACATCTGCCTGGGGGACTTTGAGTTGACAGTGACTCTGGAAAAGTGGGTCCATCTTGGTTAAGTCTTCACTGGGACCAGTAGGACCGACTTTGGGAGATAAGGCCACTTGGCAAGTTTCAGAGCCATGGATCCAGAGCTTGCACAATCCACAGTCGGCAGGCCCCAAGTTTGCAGTATTGAACTTGTGGAGTAAGGGCCCTAGGCCTCTCTTCCCCTATCCAGTATTCCCTGTGTCCCCCACCCCCACCGACAATCTCCTGCCCTGACCCCACCCCCACCTTCTTCCCCATCCTGGGTTCCCCGCCTTCTCCTGTCCTGTGCCCCCCATCTTCATTCATTCATTCATTCATCCAATTGTATTTATTGAGCACTTACTGTGTGCAGAACACTTTACTAAGTGCTTGGAAAAGTATCTTCTCCCGCCCTGGTTCCCCACTTCCTTCTCCTGTCCTGTGTCCCCCACTTCCTTCTCCTGTCCTGGGTCCCCTTTCCTTCTCTTGTCCTGGGTCCCCCCCTCCCTCCTTTTCCTGTCCTGTGTCCCTCCCCCATCCTCATCCCTCATCCTCACCCTTCCTTTCCCTGGTCCAAACCACATCTTCCTCTTGGTCTGCACACTCCTTCCCCGGTCTTCCCTGCCCACTTCCTTTTTTCTTGCCTTTCTTCCCTCTCCTTTACCTGTACTGTCCGCCTCTTCTCCAGTTTCTTTCTTCCCTTGGTAGAGGAGAGGATGCATTCTGATTCAAGCACACATTTCCTTGTTTTAATAATAATAATTGTGATATTTGTTAAGCATTTGTTATGTGCCAAGCACTGTACTAAGCCCTGGGGTAGAGACAAGATCATAAGGTCCCCATGGGGCTTGCAGTGTAAGTAGGAAAGAGAAAAGGGTTGAATCCCCATTTTACTGATGAGGGAACTGAGACACAGAGAAGTGAAGTGACCTGCCCAAGGTAACACACCAGATCAGTGGAGGAGCTGGGATTAGAATCCAGGTTACATGACTCCGTGGCCCAGGTTCTTTCCAGTAGGCCATGCAGCATGCCATAGTGGAAAGAGCCAGGGCTTGGGAGTCAGAGGTCATGAGTTCTAATCTCTGCTCCACCACTTATCAGCTGTTTGACTTTGGGCAAGTCACTTAACTTCTTTGTGCCCCAGTGACCTCATCTGGAAAATGGAGGGTAAGATTGTGAGCCCCCATGGGACAACCTGATTACCTTTTATCTACCCCAGTGCTTAGAACAGTGCGTGGCACATAGTAAGCACTTAACAAATGTCACTATTATTATTACTATTATTCTCTAAAGCTCCTTGCTTTGTTTTTTATAATTTGTGTTTATCATTGTCCTGGTCTTTTATGCCATTTGTTTTGTGTGTTTTTATTTCAACATTCCTTATGTTCCTATCCTTGATCACCTCTTACCCCTTATTCTTAGAACCTGAGGGTTTTGCTTGATAGTATCTCTCCCCCCACCCCTCTCTCTAGTGAGAAATGACCTTAATTATTTTTGTCTTTGCTTTTTTACAAATGCTTTGTTGGATCTCAAGAGTGAAGACAAAATGATTTGCAGTCATTGTCAGTTTGTATGTTTGGCAGCAAAGTCTAAACTCAGCTATTAAGTAACCAGGTTTGACACTCGCTTAGAAGGCATTTTAATAAAAAAACAGTGAAATAGAGTAAAAATAAGAGCAATATACAGGCCAACTCTTTTTATCCTATATGGTATTTCTTAAGAGCAATTTGAATGCAGCTGCAACTTTTTGGGGTGTCTTGTGAAATCCTGGCTAGCCTAGAGAGCTTGGATCCATTCAGTGCCTAAGAAGTGATAATGACAACCAAATAATGACCCCGAAAAAAGTCAAAGTTGCCACAACTGGTCACAGAATGTGTGACCAATTGGATGGCTTCAGGATTTGTGAATTTCAGTTGCCCATCGGGGACTGAAGATTCTGCATGGTCAATGGTAAACCAACCCTAACATCTGGATTTCAACATAGGACGAGTCACTCTGACAGTCTTGAGTGAGAGTCCTAAGGCTCAAACTCACAGCTATCATACCTCTTCTCTCATGCATTACCTGCATTCCTTAAATTGTGACCCATTTTCCTTTGGATATTTGGAAACAGTCTTCTAGCTGGAATTGTGCATTGTCTGAGAAGTTGGAGTCAGTATCAGCTTGCCTCCTCCTACCTCATCTCGCTACTGTCTTACTACAAGCCAGCCAGCTCAATTTACTCCTCTAATGCCAATCTTCTCACTATACCTTAATCTCCTATCTCACTACTGACCTCTCCCCCGCATCTTGCCCTCCCTCCTAAAATCCTACCAACAATTACTCTCCCCCTTTTCAAAGTCTTATTGAAGGCACATCTCCAAGAGGCATTCCCTTACTAAGCCCTCCTTTCCTCTTCTCCCAATCCCTTCTGCATTGCCCTGATTTGCTCCCTTTATTCATTCACCCTCCCAGCCCCATAGTACGTATGTACATATCTGTAATTTATTGATTTATATTAATGTCTGTCTCCCCCTCAAGTTTGTAAGGTCAATGTGGGCAGGGAATGTGTCTGTTTATTGTTATATTGTACTCTCCCAAGTGCTTAGTACAGTGCTCTGCACACACAATAAGAGCTCAATAAATATGACTGAATGAATGAACAAAAAGTTAAAAAACATCAAACAGGCCTGCCCAGGGCAGACAAATCAAAATTGGACAACATTAGACAAGAATGGGATAGTAGCATTCTTGTTTTAAGATTTTTGAAAAGAATTCTAAGATCCAGGGCCTCCTCTGAACTCAACCCAGCTCTTATGAATGCTGTAATGTAGGCCCAAACCTGTGGCAATTGAAGCAGCAATATTTCTATTGAGTTGTAAAAGGTTAAACGAGCTGATCGATAGAATGCTGGACAACACCTACCTTAAGCTATTCCAGACACTGTCAATTCTAGTTCATTTTACAACAATCATTTAACGCGGGGAACTGTTGAAAATCCTATAGTATCATGGATGTGGTTCCTTTTCTGGTCTGGACATTTTGGGAAATTGCTTCAGTTTCCTCATCCACGTAATGGCCTTCCATCTTCCATGCATTTAGAGGCTGAAACAGCAAAATAAGGGGAAAAAATGATACTTTCCCATTAAACCACTTTGAAATCCAAGATGAAAGGTGGTACAGAAGTGCAAAGAACTATAAAGTATCCTTCAAGGATCAGATTGATATGAAACCCTTAGTAGTTATGACTCAAGCCATGTGTGAACTCAGATCTCTAGAGATGAAAGGGGGCATTAAGTCGTGATAACTCTTGGCTTTAATCCCCATACAATTCCCCTCAGGGGCCTGGCTTCTGTTCTGGAAGTGAAACTGGAATGAGGAAAAAAAAAAAAGTAAACATTGCAGTGGGAAGTGCATATATCATTAGGGATTAGGGCTGTATTATTTCTGAGTTCTTCCTCTATGCCAAATTTTTTTCAGAAAGAAAGTTATAAAGTGTTTTTTTAAAGGAAACAATTCAGAGGAATACACTGGATTGAAAAAAAGCAGCTTTTATTCTTTGATTTTTTTTTTTTTCTTCTAATTTGAAATTCTGGATTTTTTTTTCCTTGGGATGATTGACTGTTTTGTAACTATACTTTAATCCAATTTTTAAATAACCTGAAGATGCTGTAGTGAAAGGCCAGGAACAGATAACATCACTTGGCTCCCTGCTGTCCTTGTTTGAGTGAAATTACTAAATACAGATGGGAAGGAGCCTGGTAAAGATTCATTCTCTACTTCTGTTGCACAAATGTCACACTGTCATTATGAACCTTGCTTTGGGTTTTGTCCCTTGGGAAGCTATTTCTGACCTTCCTTGGCTCCCTGGAGCTTTGGTTTGAGGAAAAATGTGTTTCCATGAGGCATGTTGCTGCTACTGTTCTTAATGTTTTTGCTTGTTATAATCATTTTGGATTTTCATTTTAAGTGGCTGAAGTCATGTAGTGCACAAGCATAGCTTTACATTGTGTGGATTGTTGGAAACCAAAGGTTGGTGGGATAACACTTTCTAACTGGAATAGGGCTTTGGGCTAGAATAATCTGATTAAAGACAGATTTTTCTTTCAGTTGCTATTAAGAATGTAAATATTAAGTTGGCTTTCAAGTGAACTGTAACAAACTTTGGAAAGGCTATGATGCTCAAAATCTTAGCTTAATTTTTTTCACTATTGAGAGAGAATGAGAGGTTGTGTTGTGTGGAAATGTGTGGGACATGTACTCAGGAAACCAGCGGTGTTGCCCTGAATAGTGCTCAGTGCCTCAGTTTCCTCTTCTGTAAATGGGGATGTTGCCCATTTTAAATTTATAAATTTCATTTATGCACTTTTCTATACACTCAGTACCAATGATTTTTTTAGTTTGTTTTTTTAATCACAGGGTCTAGTACTCTCTAAGTGCAAAGCATCATCTAAGTGCTGGGGTGGATATAAGATAATGAGGCTGGACAAAGTTCCTGCCCCACATGGAGATCATAATCCAAGTTAGGTGGGAGAATAGGTATTTAGTCATCATTTTACAGATAAAGAACCCAAGGTAGAGTAAATTTAAGTAACTTGTCCAGGGTCACAAAGCAGGCAGAGATGGGATTGGAAGGTCCATCCTTTCTAATTCTTTCTAACTTTTGTCTCCATCATCCATTAAATTGTACACTCCTGAAAGTAGGGAATGCTGCTATTGTGCCCTTCTCCCAAGAGCTTATGACAGTGACTAGTACTTAGTAGGTATTTAAAAAATTCATTCAATCGTATTTATTGAGCGCTTACTGTGTGCAGAGCACTGTACTAAGTGCTTGGGAAGTACAAGTTGGCAACATATAGAGATGGTCCCTACCCAACAGTGGGCTCACAGTCTAGAAAATGATTGCTCGATTGATAACAGAAGGGAAGATATATTTAGTTGTGGACATGATCAGTTTGAGGCATCAGCGGGGCATCTATGTAATGTACTGGAGGTGAAAGGTTAGTGCTGGTGAGGTTGATTTGGAAGTTATCTACATAGAAGTGGTAAACAGGCAAACTCCCCAAGAGATTGAATTCAGCCCTTAATACCATTACTGCTCTTAGTGGGTAGATCTCGAAAAAAGGTCTATTCTGGAGGAACCCCCGATATTTAGCAACTTATCAGAAATTCCCTTTTATCTAGGCTGTAAGCTCTTTGTGGGCAGGGAATGTGTCTAAGAACTCTGTTGTACTCTCTCAAATGCTCAATACAGTGTTCTGCACATAGTAAGCACTCAACACATACTTTTGATCTAATTAGGATCTTTACTCTTTCTCCTTTTTCTCATCTCCTATGTTATTGAAGAGAAGTATTATAAAGAGGCTTTGATGTAAATATATTTTGATAACTAGCTACAAGGAATGGTTGCCCATCCACCTTCGCATCAAACAGAAACTCCTCACCATCGGCTTTACACCACCCAGTCACCTTGTCCCCTTTTACCTCACCTCGCTATCTCACCTCGCTACTCTCCCACTACAACCCAGCCCGCACACTTCACTCCTCTAATGCCAACCTACTCATTGTACCTCGATGGCATCTATCATGCCACCAACCTCTTTACCACATCCTGTCTCTGGCCTGGAAAGCCCTTGCTTTTCATATCCAACAGACAATTACTCTCTCCCCCTTCAAAGCTTTACTGAAGGTTCATCTCCAAGAGGCCTTCCCCGATTAAGTCCTCATTTTCTCATTTACCACTCCCTTCTGCATCACCCTGAATTACTCCTTCTACTCACTGCCCCCTACTCCAGTCCCACAGGACTTACATATATATATATGTATTTATATTAATGTTTGTCTCCCTCTCTTCACTGTAAGCTCATTGTGGCCAGGAAATGTCTATTATATTGTTGTGTTGAAACTTCCCAAGCATTTAGTACAGGGCTGTGCATATGGTAAATGCTAAATAAATAAAATTGACTGATTGAAGGAGGATTTTTCTCACCCTCTAATAATAATAATATGGTATTTGTTAAGCACTTACTTTCTGCCAGGCACCATACTAAACGCTGGTTGTGGGGGAACACAAGCAAATCAGGTTGGACACAGTCCCTGTCCCACATGGGGCTCACAATCTTAATCCCCACTTTACGGGTGAGGTACCTGAGGCACAGAGAAATGAAGAGACTTGCCCAAGGTCACACAGCAGACCTGTGGCAGAGGCAGGATTAGAACCCAGGACCTTTTGACTCCCAGGCCAATGCTCTAACTACTAGACAATGTTGTTTCTCTAAATTGCTCCTGTAAGCTCTTTGTGGGCATGGAACATATCTACCAACTATGTATTATTGTAGTAATAATAATAATAATGTTAGTATTTAAGTGCTTACTATGTGCCAAGCACTGTTCTAATTTCTGGGATAGATACAAGGGAATCAGGTTGTCCCACGTGGGGCTCACAGTCTTACTTTCCCAAGCACTTAGTACGGGGTTGTGCACACAGTAAGTAATCAGTGAATGTGATTGAGTAATATTTCATCTGAAAAAAGATTGCTGTTTATTTAGCATTAGGTGTAAACTCAAACTTTTCTTATAAGTTTATGACTATTAATACGTCAGTAGTATTTATCGAGTAAAAAAACCGCACTGTGCTTTTTAGAGGGTAGAACAGGGGAAGAAGATATGCACCATCCCTTTAAGGAATTTAAAATCTATCTGGTGAGATAGACTCAAAATACTGACCATAAGCATTCTTACTATTCTTTCAATTCACCACAGTTGGAAGCTCATCCATTCAAAGTAACAGCAATTAGCTATAGAAAGACTTTGTCACTTCTCACGCTGATTCCAGACTCCGCATTTCACTCACTATAGGTCATCTCTTCTTGTAATAACAATAGTGATAACTGTGGTATTTGTTAAGCACTTACTAGATGCCCTGCACTGTAGTAAGCGCTGGGCTGGAAACAAGCAAATCAGGTTGGATACAGTCCCCATCCCGTATGGAGCTCACATTCTCAAATCGCCATTTTACAGATGAGTTAAATGAAGCACAGAGAAGTGAAGTGACTTACTCAAGGTCACACAGCAGACAAGTGGGGAGCCAGGATTAGAACCAGTGACCTTCTGACGCTAGGCCCGTGGTCTATCCTCTAAACCATGCTTCTTCTCCAGGTCACAATTCAATTTATGAAAATATAAGCCTCAAATTATATGATCATTTCATAGTAGCTTCCTCAGGCAGATACAGTGAACAATGAAACAATATCGCAATACATCCAGGTAAAAATAGGACTGTCCTAAAGATTTTTTTCACTTCAACATATAGCTAACTTGATGCTGTAAGAGGGACTTGGGCAGCACAGGTCAATGAAATTAACAGATAATATGAAAAGTAATTTCAAGTTTATTTTCCAAGACCTTCGGAAAGAAATCAGTTTTTGCAGACTGATAAAAATGGGCATCTTTTTTTAAGGAGCATTCCTTTTAATCATGTTTTACAAATGTGAAACATCTGGTGAGTTCACTTTGATCCCATTTAAATATCTAGTTTAGATAATACATTTCTGACTTTCTTGTGCATTCAATCTAAGCCCATCCCTCATGTGCAAATCTGCAGGAATTTGTAATCCACAATGGAAGATATCTGAGCTTGGATTCATTTCCATGTTTTCAAGAGATGAAGGGTGAAAAGATTGATCTGTTAAAAACCAAAGTGTATGCACTTCATTATATTAACTGAATCAGAGTAATCACGGTTCTGGTGATAATAGTCACATTATTTTTATCCACTAAAGAAGCACAGAGCATATGCCCTGTGGTTTCATTAAGCGACTACAGATCTTTTTTAAAAAAAAAACAAACAAAGACTGAGATGAAAGCACATCCATTTTTGTGGAGATCCACTACAGGAAAATGGTAGGGTTTGTTACCCTATGAATCCAAGGGACTTGTCTCAGACATTAAGACTGTCACCAAATCCTGACACTTCAACATTTATATTGCTAAAATCTGCCATTTCCATTCCAAGCTGCTACCATGTTAATCCAAGCACTTATTCTATCCTATCTTGATTACTGCATTCATTCATTCATTCATTCAGTCATATTTATTGATTTGATTAATCTGTGTGCAGAGCACTGTACTAAGTGCTTGGAAAGTACAATACGGCAATGAAGAGTGACAATCCTTGCCAACAATGAGCTCACGGTTTAGGGAAGCGGGGAGACAGACAACAATACAAGTAAACATGCATCAATATAAATAAATAAGATTTTATATATATGTATATACATATATATATATATGTATATATTTGTATATACATATATGCCCTGTGGTTTCATTAAGCGACTACAGATCTTTTTTTAAAAAACAAAACAAAAACAAAAGACTGAGATGAAAGCTCATCCATTTTTGTGGAGATCCACTACAGGAAAATGAAAAGTGCTGTGGGGCGGGGTGGGGAGAACAAAGGGAAAGAGCAAGTCAGGGTGACGTGGAAGGGAGTGGGAGATGAGGAAAAGTGGGCTTAGTCTGGGAAGACCTCTTGGAGGAGATGTGCCTTCAACAGGGCTTTGGAGCAGGAGAGAGTGATTGGGGGATTTGAGGAGGAAGGGTGTCCCAGGCCAGAGGTAGGACATGGGCCAGGGGTCAGATGTGAGACAGGTGAGATCGAGGCACAGTGAGAAGGTTAGCACTAGAGGAGCAAAGAGTGTGGGCTGGGTTGTAGAAGGAGAGAAGGGAGGTGAGGCAGGAGGGGGTAAGGTGATGGAGAGCTTTTAGAGCCAATAGTGAGGAGTTTTTGTTTGATACTGAGGTGTGTAGGTAACTACTGGAGAATTCTGAGGAGGGGAATGACATGCCCTGAACATTTCTGTAGAAAGATAATCCAATATGTGAAGTGAGATATGAACTGGAATGGAGAGAGACAGGAGGTTCGGAGGTCAGAAAGGAAACTGATGCTGTAATCTAGGCAGGATAGCATGAGTGGTAGTGGTTTCGATGGAGAGCAAAGGCAGATCTTGGTGATGTTGTGAAGGTAAGAACGACAGGATTTGGTGATGGATTGGATGTGTGGATTGAATGAGATAAAGTCAAGGATTCATTCATTCAGTCAGTCGTATTGAGCGCTTACTGTGTGCAGAGCACACATACTAAGCTCTTGGGAAGTACAAGTTGGCTACATATAGAGACGGTCCCTACCCAACAGCGGGTTCACAGTCTAGAAGGGGGAGACAGACAACAAAACAAAATATATTAAAATAAAATGAATAGAATAAATATGTACAAGTAAAATAGAGTAATATGTACAAACATATATACATTTATACATATGTATAGGTGCTGTGGGGAGGGAAAGGAGGTAAGGCCGGGGAGAGAAAAGAGGGGGCTCAGTCTGGGAAGGCCTGCCGGAGAAGGTGAGCTCTCAGTAGGGCTTTGAAAGGAGGAAGAGAGCTAGCTTGGCAGATGTGTAGAGGGAGGGCATTCCAGGCCGGGGGGAGGACATGGGCTGGGGCTCGACGGCGGGACAGGTGAGAGCAAGGCACAGTGAGGAGGTTAGTGGCTGAGGAGCGGAGGGTGCGGGCTGGGCTGTAGAAGGAAAGAAGGGAGGTGAGGTAGGAGAGGATGAGGTGATGGAGAGCCTTGAAGCCGAGAGTGAGGATGACACCACGCTTACGGACTTGTGAGACAGAAAGGATGGTGGTACCTTCTACAGTGATGGGAGCATTCGGGAGAGGACAGGGTTTGGGAGGGAAGATAAGGAGCTTTATTTTGTTAATGTTAAGTTTGAAGTGGTGGGAGGACATCCAAATAGAGATGTCCTGAAGGCAGACGAGGATGTGAGCCTGGAGAGAGGGAGAGAGATCAGGGGAGGCGATGTAGATTTGGGTATCATCTGCATAGAGGTGGTAGTTGAAGCCATGGGAGCCAATGAGCTCCCCAAGAAAATGTGTAGGTGGAGAATAGAAAGGAAATTGAACCTTGATGGACCCTTCCAGTTACTGCATCAGCCTCCTTGATGACCTCCCTGCCTCCAGTCTGTCCCCACTTCGGTCCATACTTTACTCTACTGACTCAATCATTTTTCATGTTTCCCATTCTTCAAGAACGCCCAGTGGTTGCCCATTCACCTGTGCAGCAAACGGAAACTCCTTTCCATCAGTTTTAAAGCACTCAATCACTTTACCCCCTCCTAATTTACCTTGTTGCTATCCTACTAAAATCTAGCCCAAACACTTCTCTCCTTTAATGCCAACCTATTCGCTGTATCTCGATCTCATCTATCTCAGCACTGACCTCTTGCCCATGTCCTGCCTCTGGCCTGAAATGCCCTCCCTCTTCATATTTGACAGAGGATCACTCTCCTCACCTTCAAGCCTTATTAAAAGTATATTTCCAAGAGGCCTTCCCTGACTAAGCCCTCATTTCTTCTTCTTCTCACTCCCTTCTGCACTGCCTTTGCACTTGGATTTGCGCACTTTATTCACCCCACCTCCAAAGAACTCATGTTCATAGCTGTGATTTATTTATATCAATGTCTATCTCCCCCTCTAGACTGAGTTTGTTGTAGGCAGGGAGCATGTCTGTCAACTCTGTTATATTGTACTCTCCCAAGTGCATAGCACAGTGCTCTGCACACAGTCAGTGGTCAGTGAATACTATTGATCGATCAATTAAAAGGACAAGAAAAATGACCCCTAAGGACTATGGTACCAGTGATTCCTTTACACAATTCAAAGCCTCTGCTGTGAAATCATTTTATTTCATTTGCAACTAGTAAACAACTCTAAAGTATGCTCCAAATAAAATTTGATGTCCAAGTGAATGAAAATTGGATCCTACTTTATTAAGCTTTAAAGTATATTTTAAAGCAAAGGAGAATGAGGTAACCATCCTGAATTAAGATTCACTCATTTAAATGTTTTCAAACTTGACTAAAGAGGTAATTCAGTGAGAAGAATGAAAGATTCCAGAACTGGATCATGCTTTCCATTCAGCAGAAGCTAAAAGTTTTTCATATGAAGCACACTGCCTTAATCAGAAACAAATATTGAAATGCAAGCCGAAAGGAACTTTATGTTGCAGTTTTTCCCTCTCTCTTTCCATCAAAAAGTTTCACACGGTATTCTTAAATGTAAATTCTACATTTTCAGAATTATTTTAGTTGGAGGACTCTTAAGTGGCCCTTCACAAAGTAAGAGTGTTTCAAATAATATGGTGGCCACTAGTAAAACTGTTTTGATACAGCACACCCCATAGTGTTTGAAGAAACACTTGTTGGCAAGAGAACACAGTCCCCCATTTTAGAAGTAGGACTTTCATTCACACCTGACTCAGAAAATGTAACTTCTCAAAAAGACCAGGATTTAAGTAAATCCTTTAGATTCTTCAGGAAGGAGCAAATCTAATTGTAAATGTCCATGATTTATTTTTTTACATTAATTTCTCTCACCCCCTACAGACTGTAAGCTTTCTTTTTTAATGGCATTGGATAAACACCTACCATGTGCCAGACACTGTATTACTATTGCTACTAATATTAATGGCATTTGTTAAGCTCTTACTATGTGCCAGGCACTGAACTAAGTGCTGAGGTGGATACAAGCAAATCAGGGTGGACACATTCCCTGTACCACATGAGGCTCACAGTCTTACCCCCCCCCATTTTACAGATTAGATAATTGAGGCCCAGAGAAGGAAAGTGACTTGCCCAAGGTTACTCAGCAGACAGGTGGCAGAGCCAGGATTAGAACTCAGGTCCTTCTGCCTCCCAGGCTGGTGTTCTATCCACTATGCCATGCTGCTTCTCAAGCACTGGGGTAGGCCAATAGATCATATTTACTGAGTGCTTAATCTGTGCAAAGCATTGTACTAAGCATTTGGGAGGGTACAGTATAACAGAGTTGGTTAATACGTTCCCTGCCCACAGTGGGCATACAGTCTAGAGGTTGAGATTTACTGCCTAGAGGAAAATTGTATTTGTTCAGCACTTACTAAGTGCCTGTCGCAGTACTAAGCTCTGGGATAGATACAAGCTAATCAAGTTGGACACGGTCCATTTCCCATGTGAGGCTCACAGTCTTAATCCCCATTTTACAGATGAGACAATTGAGCCACGGAAAAGTTAAATAATTAGCCCAAGGTCACACAACAGACATGTGATGGAACCGGCATTAGAACACTGGTTCTCTGACTTGCAGACTCCTGCTCTTTCCACTGCACCATACTGCTCCTCATTGAGGGAAGGGAAAGTGTCTACCAATTCTGTTGTATAGTACTCTCCAAAGCACTTAGTAAAGTGCTCTCTGCACATTGAAAACTCTCAATAAATACCATTGATTTAATGATTATTCTCATGTTTCCAAAAACGTCTTGTATATGTGCCTTCAAAATCATGCCCAACAATAGACAGGCACTTATTGAGACACTTGAATACCCTGTGATTAAAAGTCTTTTAATCCAGAAAGTATCTATGTTCCAAAGTTGCTATACAACATGGGAGCAGTCTTTTTCCCTCACAATATTTAAGCAATTGTTTGAACTATTGTCAGTCATGTATGAGAGGATTCCAATAAAATGACCTTTTCAGGTTGCTTCAGGCTTCAGGTTTCAGGCAAGTGTCTCTTACAGTTCTGAAAGATGCCCAGCAGACATGTGTGGTAAATGGAGATGAAATAAAATTAATTTATTGTACCTATCTACCAAACTGTTTATGGCTCACCCTCTGTTTTCTTATTTACAGAATATAGAACTGATTCTGGCATTTGAAGAGATTAAAGTGGCATTTTGATGGTTTATTCAGATTTCAAATGTGATGGAGGGAACTGGAGATCCAATTTTGTCTTCCTCTAGACCCTTGCTTCTTAGTATTCCTCTCATATGAAACACTACATAACAGTCATTTTCAGATTAGCTTTAAGGTCCATGGAATGGGACAAAGTACCATCACACCAAGAAACTCGCTGGTATAGAAAGGGAATGATATTATGGGACCCTTAAACCTAGCCCTCTAAAGTGGGTCAAGTAAGGAGACTTAGAAATTAATCTTTTCACTCTGTCTTCCTCTAAGGGTACCTTTTAGGCAAGGAGAATGGTATTAAAATCCACATCAAGAAGCTTCTATCTTAAATTATTCATCTTCCATATAAATAGATGCTTAAATTGACAGGTGTTTTATTCAGAAATTATTTTGAGTATCCTTTCCCTAAAAGCTATATTTTTCTAAGCATCCATATCTCTGAAATGCCTTGAGAGTTTCCTTTCTAACCTGCTCTTTCCCTATACCAATATAGAAAATTGGCCTCCCATTAACAAATAAAGGCAGTCTTAAAGTGTTTTGACAGCTGCCAAAGTATGTTTCTGTTCTTGAAAAATATTACTAAGATCATGCTTGAGAGACTTTTGAGGCAGAAGCTCTTGATTAAAATGCATCACCACTTTGAAGTATAAGTTCAGAAACTCAGAATTAAATCCTGAAATACATATGGATGCCACTGGACATTATGCTAGTTTTCATTTTATTTGTTTACAACTTGTTCTTCAATAACAACAACAAAAAAGCAAAAACAAAACATGAAAAAAGGGCTTCCTTCCCAGAGTTTTTCTTCCCATTAGTACCGTATCATTAGACCAAAGCAATTTAGCCTGTGACTCTACAATGATGACTTTCATTGAGTAAATAATTAACCACATGTTAAGAAAGCTCCACCTACTCCTTTCAGAGTAGATTGGGATTTCTTGGCAATAGAGTCCAAGGAAACATTCTTTTCAAAACCATCCTACTTGCCTAGAGAGTGGTTCTATTTCTCTATTTTATTGTAAAGTTGCAGTCACTGATAGTTGTACATTGCAAATTTTCTTCTTTACATATATTTATACATGTGAGTATACGGAAGATCTCTCTGTATCTGTATATGTACAAAGTGAAAGATCTTGCATATTTGAAGAAAAAAATAACAATGGCATTTATTAAGTGCTTACTATGTGCAAAGCACTGTTCTAAGTGCTGGGGAGGCTACAAGGTAATCAGGTTGTCCCCCAGGGGGCTCACAGTCTAAATCCCCATTTTACAGATGAGGTAACAGGCACAGAGAAGTTAAGTGACTTGCCGAAAGTCACACAGCTGACAATTGGCAGAACTGAGATTTGAACCCATGACCTCTGACTCCACAGCCCGTGCTCTTTCCATTGAGCCACACTCCTTCTGGTGAGAGTATATCCACAGAAGCTGGTGTAGCCTAAAAAATCAATGCCCAATTGACAATCTGTTGTACCATGCATGCATGTAGATTGAATTTTCCAGCACTGATGAATTTGCCACTTGCAGTGGTAATCTCTGTTTTCACATGTCATGTGGTCTTTCTAACTGAATCTTCTCATCATCTAAATACTTTGTCAATAGACCTATCCCTTAAGCAATATATCAGTCTATCTGCTACATACCAATTTATAGCTTTTGTTATAAAGGATTAAAGCTAAACAATTTACCAGGGTAAAACTGTGTCAAACCACCTGAAGTTCTTTTGACAGAATAGTGAAGTTCATTTTGCTTTGGTCAGCTAACAATAATGCTAATAATAATAATGATGGTAATGATATTTAAGTACTTATGTTCTAGACACTATACTAAGCTCTGGGGTGGACACAAGTAAATCGGGTTGGACGCAGTCCCTGTCCCTCATGAGGCATACAGGCTTAATCAAAGGCTACCCAATAGAGAACCCATGTTTGATTTCTCCAGTGCTGTGATGAGATTGACTTGGGAGCCAGTGACCCAAAAACTAAACATGTCTAATGTAGATCTAATTACTGTCCCACAGGAGCCCTCGTCCACTCCTCTTTCATGTTGTATGATGAATGGCTAAACCATCTTCCTAGCCCCAAAATTCTTCCACTGCCTCTTTTTTTTTTTTTTAAATGATATTTGTTAAGCGCTTGCTATGCACCAAACACTATACTAACTAAGCTCTGGGACAGATAGTAGGTTGTCAGGTTGGACGCAGTCCCTGTCCTGCATGGGTCTCACAGTCCTAGCTCCCATTTTACAGATAAGGTAACTGAGGCCCAGAGAAGTGAAGTGACTTGTCCAAGGTCACACAGTAGACAGGTGACAGAGTTGGGATTAGAACCCAAGTCTCTACAGTATTTCCTAGCTATGCCCTGGACATTCCATCTCCCCAACACAGTGCTGTTCAGGACCTTCTAACTTCACACAAGGCTCATTCCTCTGTCGTCATTGACTTCTGTGCTTCCAGCCTCTCCTTCCTTCAACCTATCTTCTCATCACGGCTTTAGTAATTTACCACAAGCATCACTGTGGTCATGGCCATCTTTTTTCCAGTGCCTGAAGTGACCTTCAAAGCACTGAGAGGATCATGGGAAACCCTTGACCACATGGGCTTTAAAGTGTGTACCAACTGGTCCCCTGGTCCTGGGCTTGCTTCCGCCTCGCCTGCCCCCTCCTTAATAATAATAATAATTAAAGTAATAATAATAATAATTGTGCTATTCGTTAAGCACTTTGTATGTGCCAAGCACTGTTCTAAGTGCTGGGGTAGACACAAGGCAATGAGATTGGACACAGTCCATGTTCCTCTCTCACATGGGGCCCACAGTCTTAATGGGGCACAGAGAAGTGAAGTGACTTGCCCAAAATCATGCCACAGACAAGTGGCAAAGCTGCGATTAAAATCCATGACCTTTTGACTCCTATGCCTGTGCTCTATCCACTATACCATGCTGCTTCTCTTATGGCATTTGTTAAGCACTTACTAAGTGCCAGGAACTTAGTACTAAGCACTGGGGTGGATACAAGCAAATTGAGTTGGACATAGTCCACGTCCCATGTGGGGCTCAGAGTCTCAATCCCCATTTTATAGATGAGGAAACTGAAGCACTGAGAAATTGACTTGCCCAAAATCATACAACAGACAAGTAAGTGGTGGAGCAGGGATTAGAACCCAGGTCCTTCTGACTCCCAGGCCCATGGTCTGTTTACTAGGCCACACTGCTAGGATGACAGCAAAAGCAGTGGATATTTATTTCTGTGAAGGAAGGATCCTCCAGCTGCCCACCAAGCTAGCAGGGTCCTTTCAGGTACAAACCTCCATGACAGCAGTTGTAGCAGTAGAAATATATATTATGCATTTATGAACAGTGAGAAGCTGTGTGGCCTAGTGGAAAGATTCCAGGCCTGGGAGTTAGAGGACCTGAGTTCTACTCCTGGCTGTAAAATGGGGATTAAGTACCTGCTCTCCCTTATTCAGTTAATTCAGTCGTATTTATTGAGCACTTAGTGTGTACAGAGTACTGTACTAAGTGCTTGGAAGGTACAGTTCAGCGACAGAGACAATCCCTGCCCACAACTGGCTCACAGTCTAGAAGGGGGGAGACAGACATCAAAACAAGTAAACAGGCATCGATAGCATCAATATAGAGTTACAGATATATACACATCATTAATATAAAGAAATAGAATTATAACTATGTAGGTGTATACACAAGTATATAGAGAAGCAGCGTGGCTCAGTGGAAAGAGCAGGGGCTTTGGAGTCAGAGGTCATGAGTTCAAATCCCAACTCTGCCGATTGTCAACCGTGTGACTTTGGGCAAGTCACTTAACTTCTCTGTGCCTTAGTTACCTCATCTGTAAAATGGGGATTAAGACTATGAGTCCCCCCGTGGGACAACCTGATCACCTTGTAACCTCCCCAGCACTTAGAACAGTGCTTTGCACCTAATAAGCACTTAATAAATGCCATTATTATTATTATTATTAATCCCCATTTTACAGGTGAGGTAACTGAAGCACTGAGAAGTTAAGTGACTTGCCCAAGGCCACACAGCAGACAAGTGGCAGAGCTAGGATTAGAACCCATGACTTTCTGACTCCCAGGCCCCTGCTCTATCCATGCTACTACATCCTCTCAGATCCCCTGGGAGGGCAGCTCTTAGGCTCTCAGTTGAGTTTGAACCATATTCACAGAGTTTTGCCTCATGTTATGAAGGTGATAGAGTCTGGGCTTTAATCATGTGACCTGCTGAGAGTTCATAATGGTTGGAATTGGCTATTTTAATGACATTGCCATCAGGAACTGTGATCTGGGAGACCTGGTAAGAGAGCTCCAAGACCAGAAACAGCGTGGCCCTAGTGGTTAGGCCATGGATCCTCTAGTCAGAAGAACCTGGGTTCTAATTCCAGCTCTGCCACATGTCTGCTGTGTGACCTCGGGCAAGTCAGTAACTTCTCTGTGCCTAAGTTGCCTCATCTGTAAAATGGGAATTAATATTGTGAGCCCCATGTGGGACATGGAATGTATCCAGGCTGATTAGCGTGTATCTATCCCAGTGCTTAGTACAGAGCCTGGCACACAGCGAGTGCTTAACACATTCCATTAAAAAAAACGAAAACAAGAATGTCCTTACCTTAGTCCTTATCATCTGGAGTGAAATCGTTTTTTGAAACTGTTGGAAATTGCAACTCTTGAGATAAATCTTGGCTGAAAGCAGTTTTAAACATTCCAACTTCATTAAATTGAGATTTTTAACATTCCAGCTTCATTAAATGGAGATTTTTATGTTCATGTAATGGAGTACACATAATAATAATAATAACGATGGCATTTAAGTGCTTACTATGTGGAAAGCACTGTTCTAAGCGCTGGTGGGGATACAACATAATCAGGTTGTCCCACATGGGGTTCACGGTCTTAATCCCCATTTTATATATGAGGTAACTGGAGCTTAGAAAAGATTAGTGACTTGCCCAAGGTCACACAGCAGACATGTGGTAAAGTTGTTGAAAAAGCATAATCATAAATCCCCAGTCAGGGTCGGGCAATCTGAAGGCAAAGATGGTGGGGGGAGAACTCCAGCCCTCTGGGGTTCATTTGGGTCATGAAGCATGTGGAAGTAATGGCTTTTTCCCAAGGAACCACTGCCCTGCTGACCTGCTAGCCTTCTGTCTCTTCCCTCCACTGACTCATTACATCTCGGAACACTTCCGAGTCCATACAAATAGAGAAAGCTGAGGGAAAGCCTTGACTTCACCTTTTAGATTTCTCAATGTTCATGAAATTTTAAAAAGTTTAGACATATCGACTTGTAGACAATCTAAAATGAATACAAGGAGACATATTAGAAAGCTCCATAAAATTATTACTACTATAGGGAATATGGAGAGGTCCCACATTTAGAAGCAACATGGCCTAGTGAAAAGAACATGGCCCTGGGAGTCAGAGAACCTGAATTCTATTCCTGGCTCTCCCACTTGTCTGCTGTGTGACCTTGGCCACGTCACTTAACTTTACTGGGCCTCAGTTCCCTCATCCATAAAATGTAGATTCAATACCTGTTCTCCCTCCTACTTAAACTGTGAGCCCCATGTGGGAACTGATTATCTTCTATCTACTCCAGTTCTTAGTACAGTGCTTGACACACAGTATTTGCTTAACAAATACCACAATTTAATCCATTCCATAACATTGGAAAAATGTGAAGGGGGATAATTAATCTGTTGTAATGTAAAAGAACAGTCTCAAAATTTGTTGCTTCACGTTATGATAAATGTAACTCTTTACAATCTTTTTTTTTTGCTTCAGATTATAAAAACTGGTCTTTGGCTTGAACTGATGGAGTAGAAAGTATGCAAACTCACGTCCTCAAGAAAACATTCCCCTGATTAATACCCCATCTTCCTTGTTGTGACTCCTATCAGCAATGCCAGTCCCCTTTTCTGTTCACTTATTATCTATTCATTTGTGCCTATTGTTTATTACTGTATTTTCATTCTTACTGATAATTATGGTATTTCTTAAGCACTTACTATGTGCCAAACACTGTACTAAGCACTGGGATAGATACAAGGGATTGGGTCAGCACAATCTCTGACCCACATGGGGCTAACATTCTGAGTAGAAGGGAGGACATGCATTGAAGTCCCATTTTTTTAGGATGAGGAAAATGAGGCAGAGAGAAGTTATGACTTTCCCTATGTCATTCAGTTGGCAAGTGGTAATGTTTCCCAAAACATTTTCCATTTTGCACCTAGTTATCTAGACTGTAAACTATTCAGGAATACAATTTGCACCTGTGACTTTGTTGGATTATTTCATCCTATGCCCTCAATAAGTCTTTGACCCTAAAAAACCGTCACTCAATATCTAAAGAATACATTGAAAAACCACATTAAAAATGAACATAAAGGTCAGTTTCCCATTACTCCTGCTGAACAATTCAAATCGAGATCTCATACCCTCTGCCCTCCACTCTCACACCAGCTGTGTTATTCAAAAAGTATGGAAATGGTAGGGATGTAATTATGAAGTTTTGAGTGGAAACTAAGAAAGAAGAGAGAGCCTAAAAAATTGAAGCACTGGGAATGTGAAGAGAATATACACAGGTGTTCAGCTGTACACATATCTATAACTCCAAGGTAATGGCAGAATTTGTACGTATTGAGTGCCTACAGGATCCAATGCACTGCACTAGGCACTTGGGAAATTCAAAACAGTCATATGATACACTCGCTGTGCACAAGGCCTTTACACTCCAGTGAAGGAGATAGACACAAAAATATTTACTAATAGAGCAATCAAATTATATAATTTGCAGAGCATATGTACACAAAAATGGAGCAGAAATGGAAGCACCTGATATAATTGATCTGTTTCAGGAGTTTGGTTAGGAATGGGAGCAAGATGGTGGGGAGGAAGCTGGAAGGTGTAGGGTTCATTCATTCATTCCATCAATTTTATTGAGTGCTAACTATGTTTATCCAGACCAAAGAGAGCAAGTTGTACAGGTTGGGGGACATAGAAAAATAGACACACCCATAACAGGGATTTGAGAAATTGCTCTTTGTAACAGAAGAAAGTGGTAATTTTGGCAGCAGAATTTTAGATGCAATGGAGTAAAGAATATGAAACAGATGGTAGCAACAGATAAAGGAAGAAAATACCAGAAAAGGGACATGGGTCTTTGCAGTGAAAATGAAAGCATCTATTAGTGGAAGGAAAGTATGATGAAGCAAGAACAAGGGGATAAAAGGAGCAGAGAAGGTAAAGACTAAAATTATGAACTGGGAAAATGAAAGTATGAAACTCTCCTTGGTGATCTTCAAGAACCAGAAGAAGAAAGGAAATCTCAAAAAGAAAGCAACAAACTAATCATCAATACACATAGGAAATGTCAAGCCAATATGTCCTCTTGCTTAATACTCTAGTAAAGGTTTAATATATGTCATTGTTAACACATTACATGATGTATCATTTTTGTATGTTATAGATCTGTGGCATAATTAAATATTTGGAGTCCTTCTGGTTATTCAGTGCTGAAGATGGTACTAGACAGTTGTTCTCTAAGCAGAGAGGACAAATCTTAAATTGTAGTGAAAGAGTTGATTAGATCTTACAGCTTTGTGACTTTTGAACTATTTAATTCCTATAACAGGTCATCCAGGGGGTTGCGGGATCTTCGTTCCTGGATTTTGATGGTGAGAAGATAGTCAAACAGATTTCTAGTTGGTGGAAGAATTGACCCTTCTCTGGGCTAGGCTTGTTTAGATGGTCCCTGAGGATTTAATGTTTATAAATGCCCTTCCTATATTGTGGTCTTTGTCTATGCTTTTCCTCCTTGAAAACCAACTAAACAGAGAGTTTATTTTCCTTTCCTATGAATAATTGGGTTGAGTTTTTCATGGGAAACCATTCTGATGATACTGTTTTCAAGAGAATTGTGCATACTTGTCTCCTGGGGTGGAGTGGAGCTGGAATTGAGTGGAGCGGTGGAATTGGTAGAAACATGTATGTATTTCCCTTCCCTGAGATTTGTTTTATTAGCTCAGTATGTAAGCCTCTGCCCACATTAGTCTCAGCATCCACTATCACCCTCTTTGGAAGTTATGTCATCAGTTAAACCTCCTCCATTTTACAAAGTCCAAACATATACAGCTCTGAGATGGGGCTGCCAGCCATTTATGCATGTATCCAAATGCATCCTAACTACACATTAGGAAGGTATTGTTCAACACGAGTGGTTTCTGGTGACAGGGTTTTTTTTCCACTTAAGGGTTTGTTGAGTTCAATTGATTGACCATCAATCGAACAGTCAATCAATTTTCATCTGTTTTCTCTGGGTTTCTACCTGGAAACAAAGCTCCTTCCTCAAAGGTGGATCTTGTTCAATAATTTTGAAAGATGAAAGAATCCTATGAAATGTTCTTTTTGTAAAGCCACTTCCGCCAGCCATTCTTTCACTGATGGGTTTACCTGCTCCTTTACCGTCCCTTCCACCTACTCATGGAGAAATACTCTTACTCACTCAAAAAGTCTTTTCTGAAGTTATGTCACCTCCTAGAGTCCTTCTCCAATTAATATCTCATCTCCCCACCCTATTTTTCCCCACAGTGCCCCTGCACTGCTATATCCCCTAACCTTTTGAGTACATATTTTCAAACTATATTTTCTTCCCCCAACTTGTTCAGAGGAGGAGGCAGACATTAATGTAAGTAAATAATTTACAGCTGAATATATGTGCTGTGAGGCTGAGGGAGGGGTGAGTAAAGAAGCAGTAGGGTAGAGAAGCGTAACAGCCTAGAGGAAAGAGCATGGGCCTGGGGGTTAGCAGAATCTGGGTTCTAATCCCAGCTCTGCCACTTGACTGTGTGACCTTGGGCTATTCACTTCACTTCTCTGTGCCTCAGTTACCTCATTTGTAAAATTAGTATTAAGACTGTGAGCCCCTGTGGGACAGGGCCTTTGTCCAACCTGATTTGCTTGTATCCACCCCAGTGCTTAGTAGTACAGTGTCTGGCACCTAATAAGCACTTAACAAATGCCACAATTCTCATTATTGAAAGGTGCAAATCCAATTGCAAGACCTACACAGAGGGAGTGAGAGAAGAGGAAATGAAGGCTTAGTCAGGGAAGGCCTCTTGGAAGAGGGTTGTTTTTAATAAGATTATGAATTAATAAGATTATGAGAATGATCGTCTGAATTTCTATTCCCGTGTCTCTGGCTCTATTTCTCTCTTCATGTGTATGAATCTGTCTTCTTGAGTGGTTTGGCCACATTGTTATTACTGAGCACACTTAGAGCTGCTTCTATCCTCAGATTTTACTCCTTTCTGTTTCAGTAATTCTGAGATTATGCTCACTTTTGGAGATTGACCTTCCTTAAGTGTAAAAGGGGAAAAAATCATTTTTTTTTTTTTAAGCGATAAGCCTATTCAATCCTGGCTGGGTTCAAGAGGTTGTTAGGTTAGTCCTCTTTCAACTCCAAGTTTCTCAAAAGACAGGGACTTGAGAAAGCATGTGAAGATATTACACTCTAGAAAAAGATGACTTTCTAGCCTTACTGAACAGAGTTGTAGTTTGAGCAGGATGAGGCAGAAGAAGTATGTTCCTCTTGGTTGTGCTCTTTTGAAGCTCATATCTGCACAAGCAGGCAAAACACCAAGGGAATTGGGAATTGTTTCTCACTGGTATGTGTGTGAGCATATATTGATGATGAACCCAAGCATTGTTCAGGATGGAATGCAACTGTAACTTTTCACTTAAGGGTTTGAGATACTGTGGATGGGTGGAAGTCAGGAATGTAATAGGAAAACCCTATAGAGAAGCAGCGTGGTCTAGAAAATAAACCACAGGCCTGGAAAGCCGAGGACCTGGGTTTCTAATCTTTACTCCACCACCAACTTGCTATGTGACTTTGGGCAAGTCACTTAAAGTCTCTGCACCTCAGTTTCCTCAACTGCAAAATGGGGATTCAATACCTATTCTCCCTCCTACTGAGATTGTGAGCCCTTCGTGGGACGGGGACTATGTCCAACTTGATTAACTTGTACCTACTCTAGTGCTTAGAACAGTGCTTGACACACAGTAAGCACTTAACAAATATCATAAAAAAAACACCTTTCTAATTAAAATTAGCAGATTTCAAGAGTGATAGATTTGAGGAGATGAGTTTGGTTTAGCAGTTGTTTATAAAAGGTGTGGGGTCACAAGGCAAGTATTGCTCTCCGTAACTTAGGAAGTGCCTCAGGATTTGACACCATTCTCCCTTCTGGTAGTGAGGGTTTACTGGTGAGAGGAGAGGGCTGGAGGGCTGTAAACAGATAGAGCACAGGCTTGGGAGACAGACGGTCATGAGTTCTAATCCTGCCTCGGCCACTTGTCTGCTGTGTGACCTTGGGCAAGTCATTTCCCTTCCTCTGTGTCTCACTTCCCTCATCTGTAAAATGAGGATTGAGACTGCGAGACCCACGTGGAACAGGGACTGTGTCCATCCCGATTTTCTTTTATCCAACCCAGTGCTTAGTACAGTGCCTAGCACACAGTAAGTGCTTAATGAATGCCATGATTATATTCTTCTTCTTCTTCCTAATAAGATGGACACAGTCCCTGTCCCACATGGGACTCACAGTTGCAGTCCCTGTTTTACAGATGAGGTAACTGAGGCACAGAAAAGTTAAGTGACTTGCCCAAGGTCACACAGCAGACAAGTGGCAGAGCAGGATTAGAACCCACAACCTCTGACTCCCAAGCCCATGCTCTTACCACTAGGCCATGCTGCTTCTTAACTACTGCATCAGCCTCCTTACTGACCTCTCATTGCTTACCACTCTAGTTCCTACTTTACTCTGCTGCCCATATCATTTTTCTAAAAAAAAAATCAGTTCATCTCCCCGCTCTTCAAGAACTTCCTGTGGTTTTCCACCAACCTCCTCAATCAATCAATAAATCAATCATATTTATTGAGCACTTACTGTGTGCAGAACATTGTATTAAGTGCTTGGAAGATTAAAATACAACAATAAAACAGACACATTCTCTGTCCAAAATGAGTTTACAGTCTTAGGTTGGGGGTGGGGTGGGGAGAGTCATTTCCCCTACTCCATCTCTCTTCCTTGTTGCCTATGCACTTGGATCTTTACCCTTCAAGTACCAGATATTCACTCTATCCTCAGCCCCACAGCACTTATGTACATATCTGTAATTTATTTTAATGTCTTTATATCCCTTTAAACTGTAAGTTTCTTGTGGACAGAGGACCTGTCTACCAACTCTGTTTTATTGTACTCTCCCAAGCACTTTAATACAGTGCTCTGCACACACTCAGTGCTCAATAAATCCCTTTGAGTGATTGATTGATGTCTGGCCATTTTCAGAAAGACTCCTGCAGTGACATTCATTCATTCAATCTTATTTATTGAGCACTTACTGTGTGCAGAGCACTGTACAAAGTTCTTGGGAAGTACAAGTCAGCAACATATAGAGACGGTCCCTACCCTACAACAGGCTCACAGTCTAGAAGGGGGAGACAGACAACAAAACAAAACATGTAGACAGGTGTCAAAATTATCAGAACAAATAAAATTATAGCTATATGCACATCATTAACAAAAAAGAATAGTAAATGTGTACAAGTAAAATAAATAGCATAATAAATATTATGAATAGGGCAGGGGGTGGATGGGGAGGAAGAGAGGAAAAAGGGGGCTCAGTCTGGGAAGGCCTCCTGGAGGAGGTGAGCTCTCAGTAGGGCTTTGAAGGGAGGAAGAGAGCTAGCTTGGCGGTTGTGTGGAGGGAGGGCATTCCAGGCCAGGGGGAGGACATGGGCTGGGGGTCGACGGCGGGACAGGTAAGTACAAGGCACGTGAAAACATGTTTCTAGCAGAACATAATCTACAGGACCTAACCACATCAATCAATCAATCAATCGTATTTATTGAGCGCTTACTATGTGCAGAGCACTGTACTAAGCGCTTGGGAAGTACAAATTGGCAACACATAGAGACAGTCCCTACCCAACAGTGGGCTCACAGTCTAAAACACATGTATGTGGAGAGCCACATGAGAAGTCAGGAAGCCTAATTCTACCTAGGTTTTCTGCTTCACACCTATCCCTCATATAATCTGACATAGAACACTCCTCTTCAGCTCAATCAGATGAGTAACTGGTAGCCTAGGATACAACTTGGGTTTGCATTTTCATCAAGATGAATAAAAAACAGATGAATAAAGGGCCAATAAATGGTCTTTTGGAATGTGTCATTAATTGCCATTAATCTAAATGCTTCAGATAATTCAGGTTCACCCAGGAACATCAATGTAGATGATTGTCCACATTAAAATGGGATTATTAAGTGTGTAATTTCAAAGAATTATAATGGTTTCACAATGATGCTCCAATAGTATGAAGCCTGAATTTAAGTCAAATAAGCCACTTAATATACAACAAGAATGGGAAAACTGGGTTTGGCCCCCACGAATACATTTCAGAGCAAAATGGCTTTCTGAATCAGTTTTGCTGTTCCACACACTCAATTTGGGATCAAGGGCTGGTCCACTTTTAATTTTAATTTTTAGAAAATTGAGTCACAATATCTTTCACTAAACACAATGAGCCAAATAAAAGACTGCACACAGAATTTTAGCATAATATTCACCAGATTAGAGAAACAGCATGGTATAGTGGATAGAGAATGGGCCTGGGAATCAGAAGGTCATGGGTTCTAATCTGGCTCCACCACTTGTCTCCTGTGTGACCTTGGGCAATTCACTTCACTTCTCTGGGCCTCAGTTCTCTCATCTGTAAAATGGGGATTAAGACTGTGAGCCCTATATGGGGCACAGACTGTGTCCAACCTTATTTGTTTGTATCCACCCCAGGGCCCAGTATAGTGCCTGGCATATAGTAATTGCTTAAAAAATACCACAATTATTATTATTATCATTAATGTCATGCTGATTACAATTGCACAGGAACACAAAGGTCCTTCCGTTCAAGCAGGTTGAGCACAATTTCTGAAATGTAGAAAGTCATAGTTTGCATATAAGAGGTGCCATCCTTATAAAGATAAAAGACCTCTTCTACAGTTTGAAATTTACCTTCACCTTGCTGTTGTTGTCTTATGCTGTCAAGTCGTGTCCAGCCCATAGTGATGACAGGGACACATCTCTCCCAGAACATCCCACCTCCACCTGCAATTGTTCTGATAGTGGATCCATAGAGTTTTCTTGGTAAAAATATGGAAGCGGTTTACCATTGCTGCCTTCAGTGCAGTAAACCTAAGTTTCTGTCTTTGACTCTCTCCCATGCCGCTGCTGCCCGGCACAGGGGAGTTTTGACTTGTAGCAGAATGCCTTCCACTTGCTAGCCACTGCCCAAGCTAGGAATGGAATTGGTAGGCCTCTGCTTGACTTCTCCCTCCCATAGTTGAGACTGGTAGAGTCCTGGAAACTCTCCAGGTGTGACCTTGAGAGGTGACCTTCAGTTAGAGAAATAATGTCTCTGTGGTAAGAGGGTGAGTGCAGCAGAAAAGAAAATATATGTTGGGGAAGGAAGTGTGGAAAGAAAAAACAGGGAATTGGAGGAATAGATTGGGACATGAGGCTTATAAATTTCTTAAAGAGAGGAATTCACATTTTGTATGTCTGTGTTTTCATCAGGCACCTAGGACAATGCTCTGGCAGTAGTTGGCACTCAGTCAATGGTGTTTGGTAACCCATACTTGATGATGGCAATGAGTCCATGCAGTTTGTCTTTATTTTTTGCCGAATTGTACTTTCCAAGCGCTTAGTACTGTGTTCTGCACATGGTAAGTGCTCAATAAATACGATTGAATGAATGAATGGAGTGGCTGGGTATTGTTCCCAGAGCCAGTCAGTTGGTCATATTTATTGAGCACTAACTGTGTGCAGAGCACTGTACTAAGTGCTTGGGAGAGTGCAATACAACAATAAACAGACACATTCCTTGCCCACAGTGATCTTACAGTCTAAAGCAGTTGTTGCCTCAAATGTTAAGCCACTCCTGCCACTTCTGAAAACCATTCCAGTCCTTAGAGGGTCCTTGCCTGGAGCAGTGCTGCTGGGGGACCAGGAAAATGGGCAAAATTTGCAGGAACCCTGCCTAGACCTAAGCAGCATGTTCAATGAGACAGTTAGAGCCTGACTTCAGGGTCACTGCAGGTAACTGGCAGAGCCAGGATTAGAACCAGGTCCTTCTGACTCTCAGGCCTGTGATCTATCCACTAGGCCATGCTGCTAAAGGCAACCACTCCATTGTCAAGCTTCTCTAGTTCCACATAAGTGCATTAATATAGCCATATTACTCATCTTTTAAACTAACCTAGTACTCCTCCTGTCTTTTACCAGAATTATCCAGATTTATAATTATAGATAGCTGACCTTCATCCAGGACCCAGTGCCCCATCTATAGCATTATTTCTATGGGAAAACTAGTTCTGATGTACATTTGGCCTTTAGACTTTCCATTTTCAGGGAATTGATTGTACCAAAAATCTAAGGGTTCTTTATAGTTTTCTATTAATCTTTTTGGTACATCAGACCCACATGTACTAATGATTTCTAAATATTACTTTCAACATTGTAACTGTGTCTAAATGTTGTCATTCTTTTATTCATGTAGACAAATTTGGAAACTATATTGCATTATTACAAGGAACATGTTAATCTATGGTATTTTAAGACAAATATTGATTGTACTCAAATTCCCCTTAAATGCTTAAACATTCAAGTTTCTGTTGCCAGCTTGAATGCAGGAAAGTTGTAACAATGAAGTTATTTTATCCAATTGGTGAAAATATCAAGTGTCAGAAACAGTTTAATCATTTTCCCAAAGGAACTTTTGCCACTTGACCTTTTGATTTTATGTGTGGAAAAACAGACCAAGTCCACTTGAATCTTTTTAACAAGCACAACATCGTGTGTTAGAATATTAGGCATGTATGTCCCTCCTATTAAGATGTCTTATTATACAGCCTCTCTGTTTACTTCTTTGAGGAAACTTGCAATGTAGTAGTTTTAGTTAAGATGTTTTCAAGTCAATAAGTGATGACTTTAGGGTACAGTTGATTGTCATTTGGTTCAGCTCTGACTTTGGAGGAAATGAAAAAGTTACTCACTGAAAATTTAAGTGGTATAGCCTCTGGGCTATCCTACTTTGGAGTTTCTCCCTTGGGTCACATTTTCCAGATGATGTGTTCAGAAATGCTTGGTTCAGTGAATTACACATTGGCACATATTGTATTCAGAAATGCTGTTTTCAGTCTAGCAAGAAGATAAATATTTCTCTTTGATCACCAATAATTTCCAAAAACTCTGCAAATCTTTTTAGCAAGAAAGCTCAGACATTCTTCACAGTGAGGTTTCATATTGGCTTACTGCTCTTGTGGTTTTAATGGCTGCTGGAGACCAACACTGCAGAAACATATTTGCAGCCAGGATAGCCCCAACATTTTCAGTAGTGTTTATTTTGAACACATACTAACGGGATACTTAGCATGTAGACAGTTTGTAAAAGTATCTGGGTTTCCTTGTTTGTCTTCATCTGACCCATATAATAACCTGTGTTGGAGAAGACATTTGGAGGAAGGGCATAACAGACTTTTAGCCCTGCAAAGTGGTAGTAACAGCAGAGGCCATGAAGAAGTGAGAGGAATTACCACCCAAGAAGTTTGCAACACCTTAAGCAAGGTTTTCAGGGCTGAGGTGAAGGGAGAAGACTGTTTCTACAGATAAAACTGTAGTTCCGACTCCTCTGTGTCTCCACACTTGGATTGCAATTTTGAATCCTGGTGCCAGCTAAGAACTATTATTGTCAAATAAATCAGCTCCAGGACTCTTCCCCTGATTTTCCACTGCAGCATCTGGAGTCTTTGTTCCTTTCCCCTCTCTTGAAATCCTATCCACGTCCTCTCTCTTCACCTCTTGTGGGAAATTCTGGCCCTTTTCTCCCACCTGTGCCCCAGGACCTGGGCCCCTGTGGAACCAGGTGCCTTTCCTCATTCTTTTGCCATCTGTGGACAGGCCCGGCTCCATCCCCTGCTATCTAGATTCTGTAGTGAGGTTCCCTTTTCCAAATCTTTACCCTCCTTACCCCCTCCCTCCCACAGTGGGATCCAGGGAAACCTTTCCCTCAGGTTGCTCCTTCACCCCTACTCACCTCCATACCTGAACCCCATTTGCAGTCTCCTAATTGTGATAATAATTGAGGCATTTGTTAAGTATTACTATGTGCCAAGCACTGTACTAAGTCCTGAGGGAGAAGCAGCAAGGGTTAGTGGGTAGAGCATGGACCTTGGGGTCAGAAGGACTTGGGTTCTAATCCCAGCTCTGCCACATGTCTGCTGTGTGATCTTGGGCAAGTGTCTTCACTTCTCTGGGCCTCAGTTCCCTCATCTTTAGATGGGTATTAGCAGTGTGAGTCCCATGTGGGACTGAGACTACGTCCAACCTGATTAACTTCTATTTACATAAGTTCTTAGAACAGTGCTTGGCACATAGTAAGCACTTAACGAGTACCATGATTATTATTATTATTTCAGCATTTGCAGTATCTCTCCTGTATCTGGGAGCCCTATAGAATCCAATAATTCATCCTTCCCCCACTCACTCCCCAACCCCTGCCTCTGAGAGCAGTTTTGCCCTAGTTCCAACTCCAGATATTGCATCTCCCTTCTTCTCCCATTGTAGTCTCCCAAGCACTTAATACAGTACTGTATACATAGTATGTGTTCAATAAATGACTGATTGATTGAATCATTCACCTCTACATGTCTCCACTGTTTGCAACCTAGCCGTTTCAGAGTTAAAGATTCTGAACGAACAGAAAGGCAAACTTCAAACCTGCACATTTACCTTATGCAACCTTTTATTTGGCTAACTCAGAAGGACTACTCTACACTAGTTTGATTCGTAATTGTCAGTTGTAATTCATCCTTAAAACCTCTTTTAATATACACTAGACTTTAGCTTCTAAATGCTTTCACTTTTCCTTTTGGTCTTAGCACACAATTATTTGCACAAAATTGTATTGAGAACCTTGATTAGACTGGATACAGTGTAGCAAGCATGCCCAGATGTCTTTGAAGTCACTAAAAACCTCTAATAGACTTGGAAAAAGTGTTGGGCAGAGGTTCAGAAACAAGTTCTCTTCCTCCCTTCAAAGCTCTACTGAGAGCTCGCCTCCTCCAGAAGGCCTTCCCAGACTGAGCCCCCTTTTTCCTCTCCTCCTCCCCATCCCCCCGCCCTACCTCCTTCCCCTCTCCACAGCACCTGTATATATGTTTGTACAGATTTATTATTCTATTTATTTTACTTTTACATATTTGCTATTCTATTTATTTTCTTAATGATGTGCATCTAGCTTTATTTCTATTTATTCTGATGACTTGACACCTGTCCACATGTTTTGTTTTGTTGTCTGTCTCCCCCTTCTAGACTGTGAGCCCTTTGTTGGGTAGGGACTGTCTCTATACATTGCCAACTTGTACTTCCCAACTTGTACTTGTACTGCAGCTCTTAGTACAGTGCTCTGCACACAGTAAGTGCTCAATAAATACGATTGAATGAATGAATGAAGTTAATTGAGAAGGTAACTTATGGCTTTTCAAGTCTCAAGGTCTTCTAATAGAAAAGAGCATTGTTCCAAGTGGATAGGCACTGGGAGGCTACAGGACAAACATATGGAAATGAGAGGAAATGAAGCATTAACAGGAAGGTGGAGATGTGCTTTTCACTGGCTCATTGTAAACCAAGTTTCCTTGAAAATCTTTACTTTGGCATCAGCATAAGAGTTTGGTAGAAATTCTGTTTCTTTTAAAGAGAAATATGAAAAATCCTGGATTAAAAATAACTGCAGGGTAATCGTTGATAATGCTGATGTTGTTGTTAATGCCTGAGCATATTCTTTCAGAGGATTTTTTACAGTAGAAATAGTTTTGGACTGGAATTTGCACAAAGCTAAACCCATGTCTAGTGTCGAACTGTGAGGCTTGCTCTGTGCAGAAACTGAGAGTTTCCATTTGAGGTTTACTCCATAATCCCTCCACTGTAGACTGTGAGCCCTTTGTGGGCAGGGATTGTCTCTCTTTATTGCACTTTCCAAGCACTTAGTACAGTGCTCTGCACACACTAAGAGCTCAATAATTATGAACCTACTTGATATCAATCAATCAGTAGTGTTTGTTATTTGTAGGTTTCAAAAGAGGATTGGTTTCTCCCAAAGAATAAGCGATGAACTGAGATATAAGATATATTTGTGGTTTGGCTTTCTGGAATCTTTTTGCCCAGTGGTCCTTGTTCCTGTTTATAGAAATACTTGTTTACCTCTCCAGAAGAGAAGTAGAGTGGCTTAGTGGAAAGAGCAGCACTTGTTTGCTATGTGATCTTGGGCAAATTACTTAACTTCTCTGGGCCTCAGTTACCTCTTCTGTAAAATGAGGATTAACAATAACAATAATAATAATAATAATAAAATGGTATTTGTTAAGTGCTTACTATGTGCCAAGTACTATTCTAAGCGCTGGGGTAGATACAAGGTAATCAGGTTGTCCCACATGGGGCTTACCTTCTTAATCCCCATTTTACAGATGTGGTAACTGAGGCACAGAGAAGTTTAGTGACTTGCCCAAGGTTACACAGCAGACAAGTGGCAGAGTAGTAAAGAAGTCAACTGCTAATTGGTCAGGAAGGAAAAATAATGGAAGAGCGTTTTGTTCTGTTTTTTTCTTTTTAGTTTTAAATGTATTTCCTTATGAATAGCTTTTAATTGTAAATTTTAGTTATATAACATGGAAAAAAAAGTTATCTTCCTCCCTTTAAGCACATGAAGTTCCTCAACCAGTCATTTTAAGGTCTGGGGGATGCTCAGACTCACAGACAGATTGCATCAGCATTGAAGGGATTTTGTCTGATCAGTTCTCAATCACCAATGAAATATAAATGGTTGCATATTGCGGTTTCATATTGCTATGTGCCAAGCACTGTACTAAAGGTGGGGGTAGATACACAATGGCTGAGGGGCAAAGAGGGGGAGATGGGTTGTGGGGCGGCAGGGGGAATTCCATGATACCATTTCTAAAATGGAAAGGAGCTCCCACAGAAACTTAGATTCTTGCCCCCAGCCCTCCCCCTAATAATAAAAATGATGGCATTTGTTAAGTGCTTACTATGTGCAAAGCACTGTTCTAAGCGCTGGGGGGGATACAAGGTGATCACGTTGTCCCACGTGGGGCTCACAGTCTTAATCCCCATTTTACAGATGAGGTAACTGAGGCTCAGAGAAGTTGTGACTTGCCCAAGGTCACAAAGCAGACAAGTAGCAGAGCCAGGATTAGAATCCATGACCTCTGACTCCCAAGCCCATGCTCTTTCCACTGAGCCACGCCTTAATCAAGGATCAGCTGACAAGCATCTTAGTCTCTTTGCTCCTCGGTTTCATCGTTTGTGAAATGGTAATGATAATACTACCTCCTGCACATCTGTCAGAGGTTGACTGTGAGCCTCATGTGGGATATGGACTGTGTCCAGCCTGATTAGTTTGTAACTACCCCAGCACCTAATGTAGTGCCTGGCATCTAGTAAGCACTTAAATACCACAACAACAAAACAAGAGTTACTCTGTTTCTTATTACTATAGAGGTATTATGCCGATTTGGCACTGTTATTTCCAAATAATTAATTGATATTGCATGGCTTGAAGATGGATCTCATGGTTTTAGATTTGCAAATAATCCATAATCAAACTAAGTGATTTTGTCCATTTGGCATTGTGGTGTAAATAAGTGACCTGAAGAATCTCCAAGACCAAAGCAAAGTGTGGTGCCTGAAGTATTAGTAATGATGGTATTTTATAATAATAATGATGGCATTTATTAAGCACTATTTGCAATGCATTGTTCTAAGCACTGAGCACTGTTATTTTAGAACAGTGCAGTTCACTGTACTAAATGAGGAGTTTGGATGTACAATAGAATCACAAGACAATTGAATGATCAAATGAATTGCATATACATATACACGTTTGGGGTGGGGAAAAAAAGTACAGGCAATAAAGAGATGATGTGTTTCATAGTACTGGTGATTGGATGGCTGATTCAATCACTTATCCTATCCCACCTTGATGATCGCATCTGCCTCCTATACATATACACGTTTGGGGTGGAAAAAAAAAGTACAGGCAATAAAGAGATGATGTGTTTCATAGTACTGGTGACTGGATGGCTGATTCAATCACTTATCCTATCCCACCTTGATGATTGCATCTGCCTCCTCACTGACCTTTCTCCTGTCTCTTCCCTGCTCCAGCCCATACTTCTTTCTGCTGCACGGATCATTTTTCTAAAAAAAGTTCAGTTTTACACAACCTGTACACTTCAATCCTTTAGCACCACCTTACTCACTGTTCCCTGATTCATTCAATCATATTTATTGAGCGCTTACTGTGTGCAGAGCACTGTACTAAGCACTTGATCTCATCTATATCCAGCCTAACCCACTTCCCACATCCTTCTCCTAGCCTGGAACTCTCTCTGCCCTCCATATTCACCACCACCACTCTCCCCATTTTCAAAGTATTATTAAAGTCACAGCTCCTCCAAGAGGCTTTCCCTGATTGAGTCCTCTATTTCTTGGCTTTCTCTCCCTTCTGTGTTAGCTAGGCAGCTGGGTCTATGATCTTTGAATTTTTGATATTTGCTCCACCCTCAACCCCATAACACTTAAGTATGTATCTTTAAATTATATATAATAGATTATTAATTTATTCATTCATCCAATCATATTTATTGAGCGCTTAGTTTGTGCAGAGTGCTGTACTTAGTGCTTGGAAAGTACAGTTCAACAAATAGAGACAATTATATTAATACAGACATCCTTCTAGGCTCTAAGATTGTTGTGGGCAGGGAACAGATCTGCCAACTTTGTTGTTTGTACTTTCCCAAGCACTTAGTGCAGTGCTCTGCACACAGTAAGCTCTCAATAAATACCACTGATGATTATTAGTTGTTGGAAGGATTGTTGGAGGGCAGGGATTGTGTCTTCTCAATCTATTAAATTGTACTATCCCAAATGCTTACTTAGTACAGTGCTCTGCACACAGTAAGTGCACAATAAATACCATTGGTTGATTGACTGATTGATAGTATTTTAGGAGAAATCTAGGGAAGGGAGAATTACAAATCAATATAATGGGATGGAAAATAAATACTCGTTCCTCAGTATTATTAGCCAAGCTTCATTTTTAAGCATCAAAACTATTATTGGTATATGTGAATTTCATATAAGTTGATGATACTGCAGTAGATCCAGTAAGCCACTTACAGAAATTAGTATGAGGGCAAATAAGGGAAAAGTAAATTTACCAGACTGGGCCAGACCAAATGAAACTAAAGCTCGCAGCGGCATTGTCTTACGAGGCCCCTTGTGTGACCTGCAGTGTAGATGATGCATTACATAGCATACTGTGTTTATTGTTACAATGTACTGATTATTATTATATTGTAATCTCCCAAACAGTTGGTAGAAGCACATGGCTCAGTGGAAAGAGAACGGGCTTGGGAGTCAGAGGTCATGGGTTCTAATCCCGGCTCTGCCACTTGTCAGCTGTGTGACTTTGGACAAGTCACTTAACTTCTCTGTGCTTCAGTTACCTCATCTGTAAAATGGGGCTTAAGACTGTGAGCCCCACGTGGGGCAACCTGATCACCTTGTATCCTCCCCAGCGCTTAGAACAGTGCTTTGCACATAGTAAGTGCTTAACAAATGCCATCATTATTGTTATTATTACTAGTAGTGATAATAATAATAATTATGGTACTTGTTAAGCACTATGTGCCAAGCACAGGTCTAACCACTGGGGTAGATACCAGTTAATCAGTTCAGACACAGTCCCTGTCCCACATGGAGCTCACAGTTTTAACCCCCATTTTACAGATGTGGTAACTGAGGCCCAGAGAAGTGAAGTGATTTGTCCAGGTTGACACAGCAGCCAAGTGGCAGAGCCGGGATTTGAACCCATGACCTTCTGACTCCAGGTTTATGCCCTATCCATTATTCCATAATGCTTCTCTGCACACAGTAAGCACTCAATAAATATGATTGCATGAATGAATGGGACCGTCTCTATATGTTGCCGACTTGTACTTCCAAAGTGCTTAGTACAATGCTCTGCACACAGTAAGCAGTCAATAAATACAATTGAATGAATGAATGAATGACACCATCCCTAAGAATAATAATAATAATGGTATTTGTTAAGTGCTTACTATGTGCAAAACACTGTTCTAAACACTGGGGAGGTTACAAGGTGATCAGGTTGTCCCATGGGGGCTCACAGTTTTAATCCCCATTTTACAGGTGAGGTAACTGAGGCACAGAGAAGTTAAGTGACTTGCCCAAAGTCACACAGCTGACAATTGGCAGAACTGGGATTTGAACCCATGACCTCTGACTCCAAGCCCAGGCCCTTTCCACTGAGCCATGCTGTAGTCCCACACCTCTCCAGCCATAGCAGCAGAGGAGATGGACAGGAGCCATGGGCAGCCCTGGCTTTCTGCCATGAATGCCCAGTTGGGTGGTGGGGACTGGTGACCTTTCATCTTGGTGAGGTAGTCTACTAGGTGTACAGGAGTCATGGGGACTCTCACCTCCCTGAGGGGAAAAGGAGAAGACTTGGACATTGCCCTATTCCTGCTGTAACTGGTTGGCATTTCCTGATGTGTTTCTCCTCCAGCCTCCTCCTTCTCCCTCTTCCTCACTCAGCTTGCTCCCACAAAACTGGAGGAAACTGTGAAGCTGGGGAAGAAGGGAAGAAGAACAACAGAGTAGCACTTTCCATTCCCCTCCCCCTCCCAAGACATGGTGACACCACAAGACAGCAGGGTAGCACTCCAAAGAGAAGGCAACACACATCATTGATGCAGGCATGCTTTGACCCACACAAATGCACACGTACACACACAAACACACACCGGTCACCTCTTGCAGGGCTGTGGATTCTGCAGTTTGGATCCTGGAAGAGGGCAGGGATGGATTGGGAAAAAACTTGGTTAACCGTCCCCCTCCCTCCTGCAGGAACTCTATTTAAAGACCAAATTATTCCTTACACTTGCATTTTCATTTTTCCCCAGTAACGGAATTGATGGTTGATGCTCTTCTCTGACTCTTCCCAACAAAATCATTCCCAGCCAACCAGCATCATGAGTAACCTAGCAACCAGACGGTGCACTACTAAGTGCAAAATGAGTGAAAACAATTCAAGGAAACAGACTTCAATCTGTGTTTCATGGTGTTACTCTATTGGGAATAAAATGAGGTTAAACTATCTTTTAATTTATGAGAAACACCAAAGAAAGGAATAATTTTAAAAGAGCAATGGTGAAATTATTTTATGCTGATGCTTAAAAATTGAAGAGATTACAAATCTATCAATTTAGTAACAGAATCAAAACTAAGCTGAAAAAGTGCTTTGTTATTTTGTTGTTCTATGATACATGAATTTCTTAGAATACAGGCAGGGCTTTGCAAACACTCTTCCTGAATAACTGTTCATTTTCAAATAGTGTATGGCAATCCCCTGTTATAAGGCTCTCTTTTTCTGTCATGACAGCAGTATTCAATTTCAATGCTAGTTTTGAGAGTTCTGCTACATTATGGGGATAGTGTTCCTGAAAAATATGGTCTTCTGGGAAATTGTGTTAAAGAAACCTTTGAATCAATGAGAACTGATGGTTCAGCATATAGGTAATTTGAAGAGAACACCATGACTGATATTTTTCAATATGAATTACTATATCATTGTTATGTCTGTCACGAGTAGAATTCTTTATATACTTGCCACTCATTACTATTTTACTCTATTAACTCATGCAATACTACAGAAACCGAAAGAAACCTAAAGTGCTATATCATAATAATGGTATTTGTTAAGCGCTTATGTGCAAAGCACTGTTCTAAGTGCCGGGGAGGTTGCAAGGTGATCAGGTTGTCCCACGGGGGCTCACAGTTTTAATCCCCATTTTACAGATGAGGTAACTGAGCAAAGTCACACAGCTGACAGTTGGCGGATCCGGGATTTGAACCCATGACCTATGACTCCAAAGCCCGTGCTCTTTCCACTGAGCCACGCTGCTTCTCCAAATCCAAGGGAGAGAGCAATAGCTTCACTGTACTAAAATGCCCCCTGGTTTGTGTACTTTCCTTTCCTTTCTGATTTGAACAGATTGATCTCATTTTGGGCAGGGAATGTGTCTGTTGTTTTATTGTACTTCCCCAAGTGCTTAGTACAGTGCTTTACACACAGTAAGCACTCAATAAATATGATTGAATGAATGAGTGAATGAATGATTAGAATCCATTTCTATTTTGCATAAATAGTGGCAAATGTTTCTAGCATAGATTATGACATTTTTGCGGAACGGTATGTTAAAGAAAATACTATGAATGTTATATACTATGTACATAGTATGTAATATTCAAAATATGATCTTTCACAGCTAATCTTAGCATAAAAGGAGAATGCAAATTTTCTATTTGGATTTTTAATGTGTGGATGCACAGACATATATATTGTAAATTATAATATACTCACACATACTAAAAAATATAGTTCAAATCCTTTATCCCCCTTTTATGGACCTTCCACTTCTGTTCACCTTATAGCAAAGACTGAGTATCCTGTTCTCGACTATTCTGTGCACATATTTGTCATCCCCTGACATCCGCAGTTTCCACCTCCAGCCCAAGGTTTGATAAACAATCTTTACTTCAATGCTTTCTGCCTCTGCCTATCCCTGCATCACAAGACAAGGTGCTGCCTAGACTACAGAATTGTCCTGTTGAGTTGGAAGAGATGACCACCCTCAGGTTGTCACCAGCATCCAAATTCTTTGTTTTCTTCCTTGAGCAGGGTAGAATCCAACTTGGTCCAAAGATGCCTAGTACAGTGCTCTGCACACAATAAGCGCTCAATAAATATGATTGAATGTATGAATGCTTAGGCTGTGAATCCCTTGTGGGACAGGTATTATGTCTGACTTGGTTATTTTGTATCTCCATTTGGAATAAAGACTGTATCTAATCTGATTATCTTATATCTACAAGTGGGACAGGGACTTTGTCTGACCTGATCATCTTATATCTACCCCAGCCTCTAATACAGTGCTTAGCACATAGCAATATGAAACCACAATATGCAACCATTTTTATTCCATTGGTGATTGAGAACTGGTCAGATGAAGTTCCTTCGAAGCTGATGCAATCTTTCTGTGTCTGAGCATCCCCCAGGCCTTAAAGTGACTGATTGAGGAACTTCGTTCACTTAAAGGGAGGAGGATAACTCTTTTTTTCCATGTTACATTACTAAAATTTCCATTTAAAAATATTCATAAAGAAGTACATTTAAAACTAAAAAAGAAAAAAAAAACCTGAACAAAACACTCTTTCTTTATTTTTCCTTCCCTGGCAATTAGCTGTTGACCTCTTTATTACTTCACATTCAGTTTTCTCAAATTTTCCTCTAAGCACTCCATCATTACACCCTTTCCATATAATAGTAAGCTCCAAAAATATTTCAATTGTAATTCCCAATTTATAGTTTTTAAACCCTAGCACTATTAAATTTCAGTGCCAGTTCTCAGAGTTCTGCTACGATATGGGGTTACTGTTCCTAAAAAGTATGGTGTTCTGGGAAATTGTGTTGTAGAAGCCAGTGATGCAATGAGAAGTGTAGTGGACAGAGCATGGACCTGGGAGACAGAAGGTCATGGACTCATCCTTGCTCCACCACTTGTCTGCTGTGTGACCTGGGGCAAGTCACTTTACTTTTCTGTGCCTGTTCCCTTATCTGTAAAATGGGGATTGAAACTGTGAGCCCCTCATGGGACAGACACTGTGTTCAAACTGATTCGCTTGTATCCACTCCAGCTCTTAGTTCAGTGCCTGGCACATAGCAAGTGCTTAACAAATACCATTATTATTATTATTATTTGAAGAGCACAACACCCTAGGTTCTCCACTGTACCTCGAGCTCATCTATCTTGCTACGTGAAGCAGCGTGGCTCAGTGGAAAAGAGCACGGACTTTGGAGTCAGATGTCATGGGTTCAAATCCCAGCTCTGCCAATTGTCAGCTGTGTGACTTTGGGGAAGTCACTTAACTTCTCTGGACCTCAGTTACCTCATCTGTAAAATGGGGATTAAGACTGTGAGCCCCCAGTGGGACAACCAATCACCTTGTAACCTCCCCAGCGCTTAGAACGGTGCTTTGCACATAGTAAGTGCTTAATAAATGCCATTATTATTATTATTATTATTATTATTATTATCATTACCTACCTCTCAGCCATGTCCCGTCTCTGGCCTGAATGCCCTCCTTCTTTATATCATATTCATATCATAGGAGAAGCAGCGTGGCTCAGTGGAAAGATCATGGGCTTTGGAGTCAGAGGTCAGGGGTTCAAATCCTGGCTCCACCAGTGATCAGCTGTGCAAATTTGGGCAAGTCACTTCACTTCTCTGTGCCTCAGTTACCTCATCTGTAAAATGGGGATGAAGACTGTGAGGCCCCCGGGGGACAACCTGATCACCTTGTAACCTCCCCATTGCTTAGAACAGTGTTTTGCACATAGTAAGCGCTTAATACATTCCATTATTATTATTATTATTATTATTATTATTATTATTATCATTATTATCATTATTATCTGACAGTTGCCCCCCCACCCTTCAAAGCCTTATTGAAGGCCTCCTCCAAGAGGCCTTCCCTGATAAGTCCTCTTCATTTTCTTCCACTTCCTTTTGTGTCACTCTGACTTGCTCTCTTAATTCATCTCCCCTCCCAGCCTCACAGCAGTTGCATATGTATTTGTAATTTATTTATCTATATTAATGTCTGTCTCTACCTCTAGATCATAAGTTCCCTGTGGACAGGGAATATGTCTATTATATTGTTACAGAGTACTCTTCCAACAGCTTAGTACAGTGCTCTGCACACAGTAAGTGCTCAATAAATATGACTAATTGATTGATTGATTCTTCACCTCTTTGTCCTCAGGAACAAATAAGTTTCCTGACCTGGTTCTCTTGTATCCCCTACAACAATAAATACCATAAGTAATAGGCAAAAAAAGAAAATGGCTTAGGTAGAATGGACTTGCCTGAATACCAAGAAAGTTTAAGTATTATTTAAGAAACACAGGTCCCACCTAATTGTTTGGAAAGTGAAAATAAAAATTCACATGGATTCTACTTCATCAAAGTTTCTGACATAAATTTACTGTAATGGAAACTTTATTGTCATTTCAGGTTTGGTTACAAAAATACGGCTACCTCCCGCCAACTGACCCCAGAATGTCGGTGCTGCGCTCTGCAGAGACCATGCAATCCGCCCTAGCAGCTATGCAGCAGTTCTATGGAATTAACATGACGGGGAAAGTTGACAGAAACACGATTGAGTAAGTGTACAAAGACTCAGTCATTCTTCTTTATTTCAATCAAACAGAATAGGAATCTAGAAAATTTTGAAGTACTGATCCACAGTGGTCAGTTATGGATAATATTTATATTAGTGTCTATCTCCCCCCTAGACTGTAAGCTCATTTTGGGCAGGGAACATGTCTACCAACTTGATTATATTGAACTCTCTGCTGACTTGTAATAATAATAATAATGATGGCATATATTAAGCACTTCCTATGTGTAAAGCACTGTTCTAAGCACTGAGGAGGTTACAAGGTGATCAGGTTGTCCCACAGGGGGCTCACAATCTTAATCCCCATTTTACAGATGAGGTAGCTGAGGCACAGAGAAGTTAAGTAACTTGCCCAAAGTCACACAGCTGACAATTGGCGGAGCCGGGATTTGAACCCACGACCTCTGACCCCAAAGCCCGGGCTCTTTCCACAGAGCCACACTGCTTCTGTACTTCCCAAGCACTTAGTACAGTGCTCTGCAGACAGTAAGAACTCAATAAATATGACTGAATGAATGAATGCTTAGTATGGTGCCCTAAGCTAATAAATACGATTGATTGAATTATGCATAATAATGACAGTATTTGTTAAGTGCTTACTAAATGCCAAACACTGTACTAAGTAATGAGGTAGATGCAAGATAATCATAGTGGACACAGTCTCTGTCCCATGTGGAGCTCACAGCCTAAGTAGGAGGGAGAACAAGGAAACAAGTATTGAGTCCCCATTTTACAAATGAGGAAACTGAAGCACAGAGAAGTTCAGTGATTTTCCCAAGGTCACACAGCAGGCAAGTGGCAGAACCAGGATTGGAAACCAGTCCTCTGACTCCCAGTCCTATGTTCTCTCCACTACGTCACATTGCTTCCCATATTAGTTATATTTTCTCAAGGACTCAGGTTTGGGTTTTATAGATGTGTGATCTCACAGTAATTGCAGTTCACAAATGTACTTCCCCTACTCTAGATTTATTTCAGCATCCCAGGATTGGGGCAGCAAGGCTTAGTGCCCAAGAGCAAGCAACTGAGTGACAGGAAACCTGGATTCTAATCCCAGATCAACTATTGGTCTACCGTGTGACCTTGGGCTTTTTGTTAACTATAGAAAGTAGGAAGAAGCATCAGTAGAAGTGTGTTAAACAAAAATAACATGTTAGTCTGCCCCAGATGAGGAGAAATGTCTATATTTATGAGTCTTAAGAAAAGCAGACTGACCTTTGTCTCTGCAAACAGGGTGGAAATGGGTATCATCCTTTGCCAATAAATCAAAGTTATTTATCGAATCCCTGTTATGGTCTAAGCATACTACTAAGCACTTGGGAGAGTACAAAAATATGCTACTACATAGACATGATGTCTGCCCTAAAAGAGTTTAGAGTCTATTGGAAGAAACAAACACTTAACACAACACAATGGGATAACACAATGATCTCTTCTTGCCACATCCATTGAGCACTACTCCATCCTAAACCCCTTCGACCTCTCAGCTGCCTTCAACGCTGTTGACCACCCGCTTCTCCTGGAAACATTATCCAACCTTGCCGTCACTGACTCTGTCGTCTCCTGGTTCTCCTCCTATTTATCTACTCTTTCTTGGTCTCTTTTGTCAGCTCCTCCTCTGCTTTCCACCCCCTAATTGTGAAATTCCCTTAAGGTTCAGTTCTGCATCCCCTTCTATTCTCCATCTACACCCACTCCCAAATGGAGAACTCATTTGCTCCCATGACTTCAACTACCACCTTTATGCAGATGATTCCCAAATCTACATCTCCAGCTCTGATCTTTCCCTTCAGTCTCACATTTCCTCCTGCTTTCACGACATCTTTACCTGGATGTCCCCAAAACACCGCAAATGTAATGTGTCCAAAAAAGAACTCCTTATTTTCCCACCCAAATGCTTTCCTCCCCATGACTTTCCTATCACCGTAGAGAGCAGCGCTATCTTTCCATCTCACGAGTCCATAACCTTGGTGTTATTCTCGACTCCTGTCACTCATTCAACCCACATCTTCAATCTGTTACCAAAGCCTATTGGTTCGACCTTCACAACATCACTAAAATCTGACATTTCCTCTCCATCTAAACTGCTACCATGTTAATCCAAGAACTAGTCCTATCCCACCTTAAATACCGCATCAGCTGCTCCGCTGATCTCCCTGTCCCTTGTCTCTTGTCACTCCAGGCCATACTTCACTCTGTTGTCTGAATCATTTTTCTACAAAACCATTTAATCCATGTTTCTCCACTCCTCAAGAACCCCGAGGGGTTGTCCGTCCACCTCTGCATCAAACAGAAACTCCTCCCTATTGACTTTAAAGCACTCAATCACCTTACCTCCTCCTACCTCACCTCGCTGCTTTTCTGCTACAGCCCAGCCCACAAACTTAGCTCTTCTAATGCCAACCTACTCACTGTACCTCGATCTCATCAATCTCAACCCCAACCTCTCACCCACGTCCTGCCTATGGCCTGGAATGCCCTACCTCTTCCTATCTGACAGATGATCATTCATTCATTCAATCATATTTATTGAGCACTTACTGTGTGCAGAGCACTACACTCCCCATCTTCAAAATCTCATTAAAAGCACATCTTCTCTAAGAGACCTTCCCTGACTAAGCCCTCATTTCCTCTTCGCCCGCTCCCTTCTGGGTCACCCTTTCATTTGGATTGGATGATAATGATTATGATGGTAATAATGGTATTTGTTAAATGCTTAGTATGTGCCAGGCACTGTACTAAGCACTGGGGCGGATACAAGCAAATCAGGTTGGAGACAGCCCCTGGCCCACATGGGGCTCACAGTCTCAATCCCCATTTTACAGATGACGTAGCTGAGGCACAAGAAGTAAAGTGACTTGCCCAAGGTCACATAGTATTCTGTATTCATCCTTTCCTCAGTACCACAGCACTTATGTCCGTATCAGTAATTTATTTATTCATATTAAAGCCTGTCTCCCTCTCTAGAGTGTAAACTTGTGTTCAGTTAATGTGTCTACCAACTTTGTTATATTGTACTCTCCCGAGAGCTTAGTACAGTGCTCTACACAGAGTAAGTGCTCAATAAATATGAGTGATTGATTGACTAAAATAAATTATCGATAGGAGGAAAAGGAAACCAGAAATATGAGAAGCAGCTTGGCTCAGTGGAAAGAGCCCGAGCTTGGGCGTCGGAGGTCATGGGTTCTAATCCCGGCTCCGCCACTTGTCAGCTGTGTGACCTTGGGCAAGTCACTTAATTTCTCTGGGCCTCAGTTACCTCTGTAAAATGGAGATTAAGACTGTGAGCCCCACATGGGACAACCTGATCACCTTGTATGCTCCCCAGTGCTTAGAACAGTGCTTTGCACATAGTAAGTGCTTAACAAATTCCATCATTATTATTATTATGTCCATGAGTTACCTCTTAAGTAATAGTGTATGTAAAAAAGTGTAAGAGAGGCAGCTTAACCTAGTGGAAAGAGCCCAAGACTGGAATTCAGGAGACCAATCCTGTAGTCCTGGATCTGCCACTGTCCACTGTGACACCTTGGACAAGTCACATATGCCTTTCTGGTCCTTAGTTGTCTTTTCTGTTAAATGGGGATAAGAGATTCAGTGTGGGCTAGTGGAAAGAGAATGGGCCAGGGAGTCTGAGGACCTGAGTTCTAATTTCGACTCTGCCACTTATCTGATGTGTGGCCTTGGGCAAGTCACTTAATTTCGCAGTGCCTCAGTTGCATCATCTGTAAAATGGGGATTTGTTATCTGTTCTTTCTCCTGCTTAGACTGTGAGTCCTTTGTGGGACCTGATTATCTTGTATCTACCCCAGTGCTTAGTAAGGTGCTTGAAACATAGTAAACTCCTCACTATTGGTTTCAAAGCTCTCCATCACCTTGCACCCTCCTACCTCACCTCCCTTCTCTCCTTCTACATCCCAGTCTGCACACTCTGCTCCTCTGCCACGAACCTCCTCAATGTGCCTTATTCTCACCTGTCCCATCATCATCCCCTGGCCTAGTCCTACCTCTGGCCTCTAATGCCCTACCTCCTCAAATCTGCCAAACAATCATACTTCTCCCTTTCAAAACCCTACTGAAGGCTCACCTTCTCCAGGAGGCCTTCCCAGACTAAGCCCCTGTTTTCCTCAGCTTCCCCTCCTCTCACCATCTCCCCGACTCGCTCCCTTTACTCTAACCCCCATCCTCGCCCCACAGCACTTGTGTATATATGTACATATCTATAATTCTATTTATTTACATTAATGCCTGCTTACTTGTTTTGATGAGTATATATCTATAATTCTTTTCATTTATATTGATGCTATTGATGCCTGTTTACTTGTTTTGATGTCTCTATCCCCCCTTGTAGACTGTAAGCCCTTTGTGGGCAGGGATTGCCTTTATTGCTGAATTGTACTTTACAAGTGCTTAGTACAGTGCTCTGCACATAGTAAACTCTCAATAAATATGATCGAATGAATGAATTCATAAGCATTTAACAAATATCACTATTTTTATCATTATTATCATTAAGAAACAGCATAGCCTAGTTGATAGAGCATGGGCCTGGGAGTCAGAAGGTCATGGGTTCTAATCCTGGCTCTGACATTTTTCTGCTGTTTGAGCTTGGGCAAGTCACTTCACTTCTCTGGTGCCTCAGTTCCCTCATGGAAAATGGGGATTAAGCCTGTGAACCCTATGTGATACAGGGACTGTGTCCAATCCATTTGTTTTGTTTCTACCCCAGTACTTAGTACAGTGCCCGGGACATGGTGAATGCTTAACAAATACCATGATTCTTCTTTTTATTATTATTATTATTATTATACATTATGAGCCCTAAGTGGACCAGAACAATGTCTAATTTCATATCCTTGCTGCTATCCCAGTATATAGCCCAAAATAATAATGATAATATTTGCGGTATTTGTTAAGCACTTACTATATGATAGGCACTGTACTAAGTGCTAGGGTAGATACCAGCAAATTGGGTTGAACACAATCCCTGTCCCATGTGGGGCGCACAGTCTCAATCCCCATTTTACAGATGAGAGAGCTGAGCCATAGAGAAGTGAAATGACTTGTCCAAGGTCACATAGCAGACAAGTGGTGGAGTGAGATTTGAACCCATGACCTTCTGACTCCCAGGCCCATGCTCTATCCACTATGCCATGTATCATAATGATTATTAGAGAAGGGAATATTCTGAGGAGTGCAGAAATGTAAATGTATTGCAGGGCCCTTTCCTCTTGGATAGACTCAGAGTTTGACTCTCAAGGTAGAAGATTAACCAAAAAATTTCTACTACTTATTTCATATTATTGGGAAGTTGATGAATCAACAAATTGGGCTTGTTATTGATATCATACCAAAATTAACTTTGCAGTCTCAGACATTTGTAAGTCAATATGAAATCTTATTGATTTTTAGGCTCTTCTCCATGGTGTAAATGGATGTACCCAGTCTTAATCTACTCCATAAAGTTTGAAACTCATATAACGAGAGGTAGTAAGTTTCAACTTCAAAGCATTCAGCTAACAGCTACTAAAATACTGCAGCAGAAATTTAAGGATCAATATCTCCACGAGTTTCTGGACAGGCATTTCCCCTCTGCAGAAGGCCTATAGAAAGGATTAGTCTGGTGGAATTTTTATTTGGAAGCAACAGAAGTTAGTCAATCAGTAAATCATATTTACTGAGTGCTTACTGTGTGCAGAGCACTTTACTAAATGCTTGAGAGAGTACAATATAACAATAAACAGACACATTCTACTAGTACTTCTGTACTACTGCTTCCATTACCACTTTCCATTACTTAATGGGACCACTATCTACTTTACTAATTAGTCCTTTCTCTTAAAACTCTGAATCTCCCCTTCTAAACTCTAAGTTCCTTTTGGACAGGGAATACGTCTGTTATATTATTGTGTGGTACTCTCCCAAGAGTTTAGTGAGTGCTTTGCACACAGTAAGTGCTCAATAAATACAGTTGATTGATGGGTTGATTGATTAATTAATCTAAGTCTCATCATATAGATGCCTTCTTGAGTTTGATTTGTCTTTGAATGCAGGGAACTTCAGTCCAGAGCTGGGATGGGAATTCTGACCAGGCTATTGTCTAGGTTTGTGCCAAGAGAAGAGGGTGATTTTAGAGTTCTACCCAATTTGACCCAATTTCTGACTTCTGAAAACTCTTTGTAAAGAGTATATAATTTTTATAAAAATGTGGCTTAGTGGACAGTGCTTTGGACTGCAGGAGAGTTGAGAGTCCTGGTTCTGCCACTAGCCTACTTCGTGACCCTGGAAGTCGCTTAATTTTACTGCACCTCAGCTTCCTCATCTGAAAAATAGGGAATAACTATCTGTTCCCTTAGGCTGATAGTCCCAAGTGGGACAGAAACTGCGCATGATCTAGTTGTGTAGTATCAATCAATCAATCAGTCATTTTTCTTGCATGCTTACTGTGTGCAGACACTGTACTAAGCACTTAGGAAAGTACAATATAACAGAGTTAGTAGTTACGTTCCCTCCACATAAGCTTATAGTCTAGAGGGGGAGACCCATATTAGTAGAAATAAATAAATTACGGATATGTACATATGTGCTGTGGGGCTGAAAGTGGGGTGAATAAAGGGTGCAAATCTAAGTGCAGGGATGATGCAGAAGGAAGTGGAAGGAGAGGACATGAGGGCTTAGTCCAGGAAGACCTCCTAGAGGAAATGTGCCTTCAATGAGCCTTTGAAGGTGGGAAGAGTGATCATCTGTTGGATATGAAGAAGGAGGGCGTTCCAGGCCAGAGGCAGGACATAGGTAAGTGGTCAGTGCTGAGAATGATGAGACTGGGGTACACTGAGTAGTTTGGCATTAGATGAGTGAAGTGTGAGGGCTGGGTTCATTCATTCAATTGCATTATTGAGTGCTTACTGTGTGCAGAGCACTGTACTAAGCACTTCGGAAGTACAAGTTGGCAACATATAGAGACGGTCCCTACCCACCAACGGGCTCACAGTCTAGAAGGGGGAGACAGACAATAAAACAAAATATATTAACAAAATAAAATAAATAGAATAGTAAATATGTACAAGTAAAATAAATAGAGTAATAAATATGTACAAACATATGTACAGGTGCTGTGGGGAGGGGAAGGAGGTAAGGGGGGGATTGGGAGGGGGAGGAGGGGGAGAGAAAGGAGGGGGCTCAGTCTGGGAAGGCCTCCTGGAGGAGGTGAGCTCTCAGTAGGGCTTTGAAGGGAGGAAGAGAGCTATCTTGGCAGATGTGTGGAGGGAGGGCATTCCAGGCCAGGGGGAGGACGTGGGCCAGGGGTCGATGGTGGGACAGGCGAGAACGAGACACAGTGAGGAGATTAGTGGCAGAGGAGCAGAGGGTGCGGGCTGGGCTGTAGAAGGAAAGAAGGGAGGTGAGGTAGGAGGGGGCGTGGTGATGGAGAGCCTTGAAGCCAAGAGTGAGGAGTTTTTGCCTGATGCGTAGGCTGATTGGTAGCCACTGGAGGTTTTTGAGGAGGTGAGTAACATGCCCAGAGCGTTTCTGCACAAAGATGATCTGGGCAGCAGCGTGAAATATAGATTGAAGTGGGGAGAGAGAGGAGGATGGGAGATAAGAGAGGAGGCTGATGCAGTAATCAAGTTGGGATAGGATGAGAGATTGAACCAAGAGGGTAGCAGTTTGGATGGAGAGGAAAGGGCGGATCTTGGCTATGTTGCGGAGGTGGGTTGTAGTAGGAAGTAAGGTAGGAGAGGGCAAGGTGATTGAGTTCTGTAAAGCCTATAGTAAGGAGTTTCTACAGAGGTAGATAACAATAATAATGGCATTTGTTAAGTGCTTACTATGTGCAAAGCACTATTCAAAGCGCTGGGGAGGTTACAAAGTGATCAGGTTGTCCCACGGGGCACTCTTCATCCCCATTTTACAGATGAGGTAATTGAGGCACAGAGAAGTCAAGTGACTTGCCCAAAGTCACCCAGCTGACAATTGACAGAGTGGGGATTTGAACCCATGACCTCTGACTCCAAAGCCTGTGCTCTTTTCACTGAGCCACGCTGAGGGGAAACATGGACTGAATGATTTTGTAAAAAATGATCATTTGTATTACATTGTATTTACCTCAGTGCTTTGCAGTGTTTGGCACATAGTCAATGCTTTATCAAAAATTCAATTGTCACTTCTCCCCAGCTGACCTATCCCATTTGTGATGAATTGCTAATATCTCCCCTGACATCAATTAGTGGTATATTTTGGGCACTTAATATGTGCAGACAAGTGTCTCAGGTACAATACAATAGAGCTGGTAGTCACATTCCCTGCCCACAGTGAGTTTACAGTCTAGAGGGGGAGACAAAAATAAACAATCTATAAATATATACATAATTGCTGTGAGGCTGAGAGTGGAATGAATACCAAGGACCCAAAGCATACACATCTAAGTGCATAGATGATGCAGAAGGGTGAAGGGGTCAGAGAAAAGAAGGCTTAACTGGGGAAAGCTTCTTGAAGGAGAAATAACCTTAATAAAGTTTGAAGGTGGCAAAAGTGGTGGTCTTGTGTATATGAATGGGGAAGGCATTCCAGGACTGAGAGAGGATGTAGGAAAGGAGTTGGTGGTGAAGTAGACAAGATTAAGACAAAGTGAACAAGTTGGCCTTAGAGAAGCAAAGTACGCAGGCTGTGTTGAAGTAGATCAGTGAGGTAAGGTATGACGGATAAGCTGAATTACTCTGTATTTTGGAAGGTGACAGTCGATCATTTTAAAATGCAGCATACCTTTTTTTTTTCCCCAGGGAGTGTCCTTTCTCCTTGGCATTATCAAGGGGAACTAGTAATAATAATGGTATTTGTTAAGCAGTCACTGTGTATCAGGCACTAACTAAGCATTGGAGTGGATACAAGCAAATTGGGTTGGACACAGTCCCTGTCTCACGTGGGGCTCACAGTCTCAATCTCCATTTTACAGATGAGATAACTGAGGCTCAGAGAAGTTAAGTGACTTGCTCAAGGTCCCAGACAAGTGGCACAGCTGGGATTAGAACCCATGACCTCTGACTCCCAAGCCCATGATCTTTCCACTGAGCCACACAGCTTCTCTTAAGCACTCATATGTGAGTGTCATCACACTTGCTCCAATATAGGCCCTTCTCCTTAAACATACAGATTTAGATATTTGTTAGGTTTTGGCTGGACAGTGAGATTCAGTATCTCAAATTAAGAAATACTGTTTTAGCATTGCTATGTAGGCCAGCAGGTAGTTCTGATTTTAAGCATTGATTTAGCAATGTGTATCATTAGCAACCCTAAATTAAGCAAGGTTACCATAATACTGCTGTGAATGCCTACAGGTAGCTATGATGTCAAGTGTTTGTTTAGCCATTTATGTCATTGCAAATGCTATTGAAAATTAATTTAACCACAGAAACATTTGCCATGCAGATGTTGTTATATGTGAATCAAGACAGCAGAAGCACACATATTGAACTGTAAATCCTACTTTTACCTAAATTTAAAAATAATAAAACCCCATAATTACCCCTATATTATCTATTTAAATCCCCTAAATTAATACTCCAGGTAATAGTGGTCCCCTTTAATGATTGTAAAATCAACATTTCTGATAAAGAATGACAGCAAAATTAGGAAATTGAACCCAGAGTTTTACAATAGAAAGTAGTAGATTCCTTATCCATTGTGAATTGTGTTCTTGAATATGACAAAAATATGAATCATTGCAATCATGGCAAAGTGAATATTCAATGTTTATAAATACCCTCCTTCTAATATGAACAAAAAGTTCTCTGGAAGGGTTCATTTTCCCTTAGGCAATATGTTGTCTTATTTCAGTCTTTCTTGGAAAATAAATGGCATGAAATATCTTAAACCATTTAGCAAATTAGGAACACTTACCAAAATACTAATGGCAAACAGGTTTGGAAAATCATTTTATTGCACTAGCACATGCATTACTTCACTGCAAATCATTAATATGCAGTCATTTGGTAGGTGTCTCAAGTGACACTGATTTGTTCAGACTTTCCATGATTTAAAAACAGATGATTGTAAGAGCCCTACCCATATTAATTAGTTAGTAATTAGGTATTAATCAGTTAGCAAAATACATAGCACTGTACCAACTTCTCTATGAAATTATAAGGAAGTAGAAGAGACAATCTCCGACTTTAGAAAATGTACATTCCAGGGGTAGAATCAGAACAAGCGCAACTGAAGACATATTTCGTTTTACTCCCTTACCACACCACTTTATCCTTCCCCTGATTCTGTGTAGGGAAATCTGACTGATCAAAAGCTGTCAAGGGTCTGTTCAGAGCCACATGTGGAACATTACCACTTCCTTGTGTGGACATTCCCTGGGGACACATTATCTTGTTTGTGTATAGCCCAAAGTATAGGGTTCAAAGAAGCAACTGCACATAGTATTAATTCATTCATTCAATTGCATTTATTGAGCGCTTACTGTGTGCAGAGCACTGTACTAAGCGCTTGGGAAGTACAAGTTGGCAACATATAGAGACGGGTCCCTACCCAACAGTGGGCTTACAGTCTAGAAGGGGGAGACTGACAACACAACAAAACATAGTACTTCTCTATGACTGAAGCCTGGCTCAAGGATCAATCGATCAATCACTAAGTGGTATTTATAGAGCACTTTCTGTGTGCTGAGCACTATATTAAACACTTGGTAGAATGCAATGTAATAATAATAATGGTGTGGGTTAAGCACTTATTTTATGCCATGCACTGTTCTAAGCACTGGGATAGATACAAGGTAATCAGGTTGTCCCACATGGGGCTCACAGTCTTAATCCCCATTTTACAGATGAGGGAACTGAGGCACAGAGAAGTTAAGTGACTTGCCCAAAGTCAAACAGCTGACAAGTGGTGTATCAGGATTAGAACCCACGACCTCTGACTCCCAAGCCCATGATCTTTCCACTTAGCCATGCTGCTTTTCGTGTAATAGAGTTTGTAGACACAATCCCTGCCCCCTAGGAGCTTACAGTTTATTACAGTCTAGAGGAAGAAGGAAGGGACAGAAATATAATTAACCAATGGAATATAAATTTTGTGGTCTAGAATTTCCCTGGATTGGAAGTCTTACAGTCTTACAGAAACTCATGATGATTACATTTCCTGAATTTGGAAGTGACAAAATATATGAAAGCTCTGAACTCAAACTAGGATCTTTTTAAATGAGGATATTTGTATTCTACCTTGCGGGCCACAGTGACTGGATATGTCCATTATAAGCATTACATATGCTGCATTAAACTCACATGCTTGTTATGGGGAGGAATTATGTCTGTTTATTGTTATATTGTATTCTCCCAAGCACTTAGTACAGTGCTTTGCACACAGTAAGTACTCAATAAATATGATTGAATGAATGAATAAATATAAGAGAAACTGGCCCTCTTGGTCCAATATAATGGATGGTGAACCCCTGGGACAAGTCCTTTGAGGTAGATCTACTTCTTCACTGTGGATTATTAGCTCCATGTGGGCAGGAATTGTGCCTATAAACTCCATTGTATTGTATTTTCCCAAGTACTAAGTACAATACCTTGTCCATAATAAGCACTCAGTGAATACTGTTGATTGATTAACTGGCATTAACTTAAACATCATTTTTGTCTGTAACATAGGTGCTTCACTGATTGCCAAAAAGTAAAATTAATTTTCCATTCAGCACACCCTCAAATAAGAATTAAAGTCATTACTGGCATCAGAATTAACTGGCAGGCTCACCTTTGGCAATGTGAAGGATGATAATTATTTAGTTGATGATGATGGTATTTGCTAAGCATTTATTCTGTGTCAAACACTATTCTAAATACTGGGGTAGATACAAGCTAATCAGGTTCACTGGGGGCTACCTGTGGTCACTTTTCCTTACTCAAAAGGAGGAAAAATGACCTCAGGTGGACTAAGTAAAAGGCAGTAAAGGAACACGCAACCTGGAAAAGCTAGACTAAAGTCACTTCGTAGTGGTTTGGAGAGCCTCATTAATTTGTCCTATTCTAACCTAGTAGTATTATTTAATACCATAGATTGGCTTTAATGATAATAATAATGATGGCATTTATTAAGCCCTTACTATGTGCAAAGCACTGTTCTAAGTGCTACGGAGGTTACAAGGTGATCAGGTTGCCCCACAGGTGGCTCACAGTCCTAATCCCCATTTTACAGATGAGGTAACTGAGGCCCAGAGAAGTTAAGTGACTTGCCCAAAATCACACAGCTGACAATTGGTGGAGGCAGGATTTGAACCCATGACCTCTGTCTCCAAAGTCCGTGCTCTTTCCACTGAGCCATGCTGCTTCTCTGACTATTTAAGGAAGATCAAAATCTGAAGAAATGATCTTGTGGAGTTTTGGTAAAGAAACAGAAATTACAAAAGATAACATTCCAGAAAAAAATGTCATGTGACATTTTCTTTTTTCCACTTATTGTGTATGCACTACTGCCTCATTCTCGCCTGTCCAGCTGCCAACCCTGGCCCATGCCCTACCGCTGGCCTGGAATGCCCTCCCTCCTCACATCTGCTAAACTAGCTCTCTTCCCCTCTTCAAAGCCCTACTGAGAGCTCACCTCCTCCAGAAGGCTCATGGAGGAGACTGAGCTCCCAGACTGAGCCCCCCCTCCTTTTCCCTGCTCCTCCTCCCCTCCCATCGCCCCTACTCCCTCCCTCTGCTCTACCCCTTTCCCCATCCCCCCAGCACTTGTGCATATTTGTACATGCTTATTATTCTATTTATTTTATGTGTATATATAATTCTATTTATCTATTTTGATGCTGTTGATGCCTGTCTACTTGTTTTGTTTTGTTGTCTGTCTCCCACCTTCTAGACGGTTGAGCCCGTTGTTGGGTAGGGATTGTCTCTACCTGTTGCCGAATTGTACTTTCCAAGTGCTTAGTACAGTGCTCTGAACACAGTAAGCGCTCAATAAATACGGTTGAATGAATGAGTGAAAGGAGGGAGACCAGGTATTGGATTTCCATTTTGCAGATGAGGGAGCTGGGGTACAGAGAAGTTAAGCAACTTTTTTTTTGGTATTTAAGTGTTTACTATGTGCCCAGAACTGTTCTAAGCACTGAGGAGTATACAAGGTGATCAGATTGTCCCATGTGGGGTTCACAGTCTTCATCCCCATTTTCCAGAGGAGGGAAGTGAGGCACAGAGAAGTTAAGTGACTTGCCCAAAGGCACATAGCCGATAAGTGGCAGAGTCAGGATTGGAACCCATGACCTCTGACTCCCAAGCCCATGCTCTTTCCACTGAGCCACACTGCTTCTCTTTGCCACGCTGCTTCTCTTGTGTGCCCAAGGTAACACAACAGGCAAGTAGTGGAGCCTGGATTAGAACCCGGGCCTCTGGCTTCAGGCCTATACCCTTTCTGCTAAGCCTTTCAATATAATGAAAAGAATGAATTTTTTACAATCTTGCCTTAACATATTTGAAATAGATAATGAATAAAGGTGAAGCTTAAGATTTGAATGAGTGATACAATGAAAAATATATGTAGATATTTCTTGAAAACTAATTTGTTAAATTCAGTCATTGTTAGTCTTTCCCTTGATGCTTCAAGTTTGCATGGTATGAAGCCTTCTGTAAAAAGTATGTCCTGGGAATATTTTCCCTTTTCCAGGCAGTATCAAGGCTCTTTCCAAAGTTCACAAATTTTTCAAAATTGGAAAATGTATTTGTAGGGATAATTCTTCCATCTGATGGAAATAACTCCCAGAATTATTTATGACATCGGTCTGTTCATAGGAGAACAGATCCTTCTGATAAAAGAGTTTACCTATTTTAACTGAATAGGTCATTTTGTTATTTCTTTGAAAATGCAAAGGGGTAAGACTTTATTCAATCTACTACAACTTGCTAGGAGCCTCAATATGCAGGACTTATTTATTCCAAGGACCTTGCAATAACCCTGGTCTTTTACTGCTGAATAGCCATTTGTGGAGTCTCTTCTAATTCGTCTCAGTCCTTTTGGACCAAGGCCATTGGGGCCTCAATGAGGCCTACTCTTCTAGAAGAGTTAGTCAAATATTGAGACAACTCTCGATAGCCACTAATTCAAAGATATACGTTGTGTTTTTGGTCCTTAGCAATTTCATGCTGATCTGACATCAACTAAGACAGAATAGGTTAAGCTCTCCCTAAGGATACATTTTTTTACATTTTATTGTATGTTTATATGTGCTAATGAAAGCCCTACCAAATATTGTCTTCCACTTTCATTACTCTGAACTTCTTAAACTATCAGGAATCTTATCTTCCCTAACTGAGTGTGAGAGAGATGGGAGTCATATTTAGCTTAGTTTTACATGAAGCCAAATATCTTTGGGAGTTAACTCATTAGTTTAGATGCTTCAGTCAAACCCAGTTTACCTAAGATTTTAACTATTTTTATTTTATTTCTGGATAAATGACACTTGCCATTCTTATTCCATACCATTGCCAACATAACTCTCTAAGATTTCTGAAGCCAATAAAGATCCATCTATTTGCTGTAGACTCATAATAATAATAATACTTGTGGTATTTGTTAAGCATTTACTATGTGCCAGGATCTATACTAAGGGCTGGGGCGGGGTGGTGGGAGGGGATACAAGCAAGTTGGGTTGGACACAGTTCCTGTTCCACATGGGGTACACAGTATTAATCCCCATTTTACAGATGAGGTGACTGAGGCCCAGAGAAGTGATGTGACTTGCCCAAGTTCACAGAGCTGACCAGTGGTGGAGCCAGGATTAGAACCCATGTCCTGATTAGCAAATACCACAATCATTATGAGAAGCTATTCTAGATAATGGAAAGGATTACTTTTTACAAATTTTAGATTAAAAAAAAATCTAAGTCCAAAGCCCAAGTGACCAGATAATGAGCCAGTTTTTCTACAGTGGTTCTAGGGTGGTGTGTGACATGGGTCGCAAAGCCCGATTGTCTGCTCCCCTCATTTGCAGTCATCATATCAGGCTGCCCACTCAATGCTTTAATCTTGGGTAGCACCTGGCCATTCACTCATTCAATCGTATTTATTGAGCGCTTACTGTGGCCACCCACTGAGCCCTGGGAGTATGGAGAACATGCCAGACCTGTGGGGACTGGGAGTGGGCATGGAATTAACAGTGCCCAGGAGCTGCATTGGCACACCTCCTTCACCTACCACCACAAAAACAGTGCTACCCATCCTTTTTTGTCTGTGCCTACCAGTTGCTGAGCTACAGGGGAGAGGGAGAGTAGCAATAGGCAACTCATCCCAGAAATCTCTTGTGGTTGGCAAGAAAGACCACTTTGCTACCAGGATGGAACAGCATCCAAGTCTGTTACCCATCATTCTGAGGCCCCATCACTCATAAGCCCATCTTCGGTCCCCCCTGCCATCCCGGAGCTCTGGGAACCACATGTTGGCAGCATTACTTAGTAGCTAAGTTATGGGTCTGGGAGTCAGAAAGAAGGTCAAGGGTTCTAATCTTGGCTCCACCACTTGTCTGCTGTGTGACCTTGGGCAAGTCACTTCACTTCTCTGGGCCTCAGCTACCTCATTTGTAAAATGGGGATTAAGACAGTGAACCCCATGTGGAACAGGGACTGTGTCCAACTCTATTTGCTTGTATCAACCCAGGCACTTAGTACAGTACCTGCCACATAGTAAGCACTTAATAAATACCACAATTATGATTATTACATAATCCTCTCTAGACAGTAAGCTCCTTGTGGACAGGGAACATATCTACCAACTTTGTTCATTCATTCATTCAATAGTATTTATTAAGTACTTACTGTGTGCACAGCACTATACTAAGTGCTTGGGAAAGAACAATACAACAGTAAACAGTGACAATCCCTGCCCACAATGAACTCTCAGTCTAGAAGTGGGGAGGCAGACATCAATACAAATAAATAAAATTACAGATATGTACATAAGTACTGTGGGGCTGGAGTCAGAGAGAGAGCAAAGGGAACAAGTCAGGGCATAGCAGAAGGTAGTGGGAGATGAGGAAAAGTGGGGCTCAGTCTAGGAAGGCCTCTTGGAGGAGATATGCCTTCAACAAGGCTTTGAAGTGGGGGTGGGGGGAGAGAAATTTGATACATCAATCAATCAATGGCATTTTTTGAGCTCTTACTGTTTGCAGAGCTGTTCTAAGCACTTGCTATTGTCCTCTACCAAATGTTCAGTACAGTGCTCTGAGCCAGTAAGCACTCAATAAATACGATGGATTGATTCCGCTGCCCTGAAGTAGCTGTAGTAGCTGTTTACCTTGCTTACTACTTGTAGGCAGTCCTGGCCTCTTGTCTCCATCTCGTGTCCTGTAGATAGAAGCAGCGTGGCTCAGTGGAAAGAGCATGGGCTTTGGAGTCAGAGGTCATGGGTTCAAATCCTGGCTCCGCCAATTGTCAGCTGTGTGACTTTGAGCAAGTCTCAGTTATCTCACCTGTAAAATGGGGATTAAGACTGTGAGCCCCCCGTAGGACAACCTGATCATCTTGTAACCTCCCCAGCACTTAGAACAGTGCTTTGCACATAGTAAGTGCTTAATAAATGCCATTAGTATTATTATTATTATCCACTCTCAGATCCAAGGGGGAGCCTCTCGGAAGTGTTATTGCCTTTATGTTCATGAGCTATAGTAATTGAAAAATGCTGGGTTTTACAGCTGGATGAAGAAACCTCGATGTGGTGTGCCTGATCAGACACGAGGTAGCTCCAGATTTAATATCCGTCGAAAGCGATATGCGTTAACAGGACAGAAGTGGCAGCACAAACATATCACTTACAGGTATGACATTGTTTTCTAACGTATCATTTGCCATTTGACTTGATTGTTATTCTGGATGCTATTTGTCTGGCATAATGTATACGGTTAAAGAGAATAGCATCTGGTGTTGAAAACTCAGTCTGAAGTCCTGTTGTTTAAAAGAGATTCATTTATTATTTCCTTGGAGTTACAAGGAATCCTTCCAATTCTGAAAATTGAACTCCTCCAGGGGCATGGTCCTGGAAAGAATAAATATGTAGCAAAAGGAGATGCTCCTCTTCTGTTAGTTCAGTCCCAGTAATTAATTTCAGTGTTCTAGCCCACATGTAGGTATATATGTTTTTTAAAAAACTCCAGTGATTGTGTTTTATTTTCAAAATTACTGCAATTATTCAGTCACCATTTTGAAGTCCATAATTCCCTTCAGTCCCCTCAGCCCCTCTTACTTCAGTTTCTATAATTGCACATTCAGGGAAGTTTCTCTTGGAACTTATGGACAACATAAAAAGAAGGGGATTTCTTCCAAACGTGATGGCAGGAAACACTAGTTCTTCTGCTTCAAAATATCCTTTCATAGGAATATAAATATCAGGAGGAAGAGGCTAAATATAGAAAACCCTTTTTCAAGAGATCATTTTTGGAGGAGTATATGGTACATGAAAATGAGCAGAAAACACGTAGCTGCTATTGAAGCAGCGCGGTGTAATGGATACAGAACAGGCCTGGGAGTCAGAAGATCATGGGTTCTAATCCTGACTCTGCCACTTGTCTGATGTGTGACCTTGGGTAAGTCACTTCACTTCTCTGTGCCTCAGTTACCTCATCTTTAAAATGGGGATTGAGACTGTGTACCCAAGGTTGGACCTGGGACAGTGTCCAACCCGATTTGCTTGTATCCACCCCAGGGCTTAGTATAATGCCTGGCACGTAGTAAGTGCTTAACAAATACCACAATTATTATTATTATTATTATTATTATTATTATTATTATTATTATTGAAGGGCTCTTGGGAGCCATCAAAGTCAGTCCTCTGCCCTGCTTGGCCCTACTTGAACCATTTTAGAATGAATGGAACCTAGCTTATTGGAAGACGTCACAGGGAGATTCCTAAAGTTTTGGGGGAACCCCATTCCAGTATTTTCCAATCCTCTCCACTGGGAAAATTGAGAAAACCCCCAAATTCCACATGCTGAATTTTAAACCTGATTTCTCCTGCTCCATCCACAGTGGAGATGGAGAATGTCTGGTTACCATGTTTATTGTAAGCTTCTAGATTACACTCAGAGATGAGTATTGGAGCATCGATCAGCTTTCCTTCTTCACAATGAGTAATTATAGTGATTTTAATTCTTTCAAACTGCAGATCCCATTTTGTATGGTAATGTGTTTTTCTTCCACACCTATTCTACTTTGCAATTTAGTGTTTCATTCTTTTTTTTCTGATTTTCTTATAAGTGTAATTTATATCAAGGTGTTGGGGATCATCTGTAGATAGTAAGGCGCCACTCTAGACTTTAAGCTCCTTACGGGCAGGATTGTGTCTACCAACTCTGTTGTTGTACTATTCCAAGTACTTTACATAGTGCTCTGCACACAGTAAATTCTCAGTGAATACCACCGATTGATTGACCGACCCTTTCCAGCTTCGTGCCCTTAAAAAAAACCAATGAACATACTTTCCATTACATCATTTAGACCATTGACTTTCATCCTGGGGTTGACATGGATCCATTAATGATCAATCTCTTCTGCAAACTACCCTTTAGCCCATTGAGGATCCACCAAATAGGTATAAAATGTAGGCTATGCTTTCCCTGCTCCCTGAATATAGTTTATACTTTCACACAGCAGATGGTGAGCATATGTTACCAAAGGAGTTGTGCAGCTTAAACATATTGATAGGTTCAAATGGGATTGGCAGAAATATGTGTTAAGAATCAACCATAATGAACTACTAGAGGGAAAAGTAGAGAGGGTAGAAGTGATAAAGCCTTAGTACAGTGCTCTGCACATAGTAAGTGCTCAATAAATATGATTGAATGAATGAATTATGATGGATTTGTTAAGGGGAAACTTTTCTCACTTCTTCCAAACTTCCTATTGCTAGTGGAGGAGACTGGTTTGATGCCTCTGGATGGTGGGTCTTACCTAGTAATGGCATTGGTCATATTCTTATGTCAAGCAAATCAGACTGTCAAGATGAATTACAACAATAATTTCCTTTGTTCTTTCATGCCTGACAAGGCTCGTTCTATTCAAATCCCTCTCCCCTCCAGTTGTTGTGAAGATCTTAGTGACTCACCTCAGGAAAGCAGAGTCTAATCATTTTACCCCCATTCATCCACTGGTACAGTAAATTGCATTCACATTTCCTAAAAGCCTGCTGGGCTCTAAAAGTCCCGTGTTAGGGCTGGATCATCTTATTTATCTTTTTGTTCCAGGATCACTGGGGAGAAAGGAATCCCACTTCATATTAAATAACAGAGATCCACCTTCTAGATCCCCAGATTAAAGACTAAGCCTTGGAACCCTGGTCTCTCCCTAGAAATGCTACTATTGGATCAGAGTAACGTGAGAACGTGTCATGCAAGCAGCAGGAAGGTTTGCTGATTGTTAATGAGAAATTATTTCCATTGAAGAGTCATTTTTCAGTTTACTCTCAGTGACTACAAAGCAGATTGGGAGTGTCAATACCATTGAAGTAAAAAAGAATTATACATTTGAATCATCCACAGTGTGCAGAGGAGGATTTGAAGTGGGACTCAGGTGAAGGATTTCTAAGGGTTCGGGTAACTAAAACTGCTGTCACAAATCATTGAAGCTTCTCTGAAAATCTTAGGTGCTTGGGAGATGTGAAGTTGTTAGCCTCATAGGTCAGGAGGCTTCCCCAAAAGTATACAAACATTTAAATTCCATGCTACGGTCTTTATTCGTACTCTGGATGTAACTGGAATGAGAAGAAATGTAGTCATATTTCCTGTCCAGTACAATGACTGATTTTTTTCACCACTCCACCCAGATTTCTCCTAAAAGGTTAGGCAGAGTTTTAAATACAATGCAGACTGATTCATAAACTGAGAAAAATGCTTAATTATGGAACTTTTTCACATTTCATTAAAAAAACCAATTTATCAGCTTTTTTCTAGTTGCTGATGGTGCAGTCATTAGGCACAAAGAACAAATTAAGTATTCTTTACCTACTTTTTATCAAATTAAATGTCTTGAATCAAATGGGTGGAAAGGTGTTTTTTGTCCTCCTCATCCTAGATCAATATTAACTCTAGAAGCTGCCTGATGAAATTCCATCACCATGGTTATCGTAGGATGCTGAAATGCAGGGTGTAGTATATTGGAATGAAGGTGTCCTTCAAAGCAAGCAATTTAAAATTTCCCTGTGCAAATGCAATAAAATCAAAAAGCTTCCATTACCTTGCATCATATTTGCAATAATTCTATGGAAGCTCGCTGCATGCAGGGTATGTGTCTACCAACTCTTATTATATTCTACTCTACTAAGCACTTAATATGGTGCTCTGCACCCATTAAGTGCTCAATGAAAATGAATTCTAGTTAAGCTATAATTCTAAAAGAATCAATTTTCAGTGATTAATTACTGCTACTAGCTCCTGAAGTTAGTTGTTAACTAGGAAATGTGGTTGCTTAGTGGAACTTTTTTTCATGTGCATCTATTTCATTCACATTTTACTGCCAACCCAAAATATTGGCACATCTTTCATAAATATCTATCATATAAATCCTTAGTCAAGTAGATTAGACCATAGCTAGTTAAGATCTTAGGTGGTTAAGATCTTGAGTGGAATATTCTATTATATAAGATAGATTTCAAATAGCTGTTTATAAAGCAAAAATATGTATTTTTAAAATTTGGTTTATTTAGATACATACCTTCGTACAGTAGATTTTCATACCAGGCAAAGATGATTGTACTGATGGTGGAATTCCAATGTGTAGGTGACCAAAAATATGCATACAGGTTAATTTAATGCATTTTTGCTGCTTTAGTTTTAAATATTAGAAACATACCACATATATTTGAAGGGGAAACTGGTTAATAGAGGCAGTAAAATGCTGCTTAATGTCTTTAGACAAAAATTAAAAATTATCTGGATTTGGGCCTAGTCATCTTGATCCCAGAAAGTTCAGATTTAAATTCTGAATGATTTTGAGGTTAAAGCAACAAAATGTTCCCAAAATGAAAGTTGAAAATGACAAGCTGAGACTAATCAACTGTCTTGATGGAGAATGCGTAAGGGGGAAGTATGTTTCAAAATGTGGTCTATATTTGCCCAGAGTCAATCAACTTATTTCAATAAAGCAAACAGAGACCATGAAGAAGGAACAAATTCAGCTCTGCTTAACTGTAACTGATCAACAAGTCTTCTTTTAATTGTATTATAAGATGCTCTGGTGTGTCAAATATAGACTCGAACATTTCCTGAATAAACAGCCAGGACTGTGGATGTAATTCCCCCGCCCTGAACATTGCATCCTGTTTTCTGCTGGGTTTTCTCTAGACTGCCTTCTAGTTTTTACATGGCTATTCACCACACTGTATTCTTTGGCTGATGAATATTAACATACTTCTTGAATGGGGACTTGTGATTTACCCTTGTCCAGTTCATTATTATGACTTTGATGCTTGATGACTAACTTTTAGCCTCTCCAAGTCCCACCGTGGTGCTATTACCAAGCTCACAAGTCCATGAGCAGTTGTCTAGCATTTCTTTCCTTCCATTGGGCAGTGTCAGGCCTAGACAATCAGGGTACACATCTGCGTGTCGGTCTAGAAAGAATATGTGATGCGTGTATTTGGGCTCATCTATGGGACCCATGGTGAGGGTGGTTGCTTCAAGAGAGAGAAGCTGGAGATTAAACAGCAACTGGACAGGAGAAATCCAACCAGAGAGATACAGATATAGAGAAGGGAACCACCAAAAGAAGAGGAGGGAAGGCAACTGAATGAACAAGGTGGTGTCAAAGATATGGCCACAGAGACAGCAAGTCTGGGAAGGTCAAGAACAGAGGAGAGAAGGTCAAGAAACAAGGAAAGATGAATAAAACCCAGAGAAAGAGAACCAATGAGAACAAGATGAAGGATACATGAGCAGAGAGAAGGGTGGAGAAGAGTAAAAGAGGAAATAAAGCCACAGGTTAACTACCCTGGAACAACAAACTGAAATCTAGAGGCAAAATTGAGAGAGTAGAAAGAGACAGGCAGAGAGGAAATCTTGCAACCAGATAAGAGAGAGGCAGGTAAGCAGGAAGTCAAATGATATCAAAATGAAAGACAGAAATATGGAATATTATATGTTAGATAGGAATGAAAAAAACATGCTCTCAGCTAGAAGATCTAGATTGTTAAACATTTCCTGTGTATGGTGTCCCTGGCAATCCTACAGTCCCTGAATGATCGGTGTTAATCCAGTGGTAGTTTGAATTCACTTTAGGGATTTACTATCTGGTCTCCATTCCCCTTTGACTCTGAACATCATGTGGGACAGGAGACGATTCTGCGTCCCAAATGCTCTGAACACAGTAAAGGCTCAGTCGATACCCTTGATTGGTTAATTGATTAATTTTCCAATGTGAATTTGATATATAAAAATAATGATGGCATTTGGTAAGTGCTTACTATGTGCTAAGCACTGTTCTAAGCTCTGGGGGAATACAAGATGATCAGGTTGTCCCACGTGGGACCTACAGTATTAATCCCCATTTTACAGATGAGGTAACTGAGGCATAGAGAAGTTAAGTGACTTGCCCAAAGTCACACAGCTGATAAGTGGCGGAGCCGGGATTAGAACCCATGATCTCTGGCTCCTAAACCCGTGCTCTTTCGACTGAGCTATGCTGCTTTAGCACAGGTTTCAACACAGAGTAAACATTTAACAAATTAGAGAAGTAGTGTGACCTAGTGGAAAAACACAGGCCTGAGAGCCAATTGATCTGGGTTCTAATCCCACCTCCTCCACTTTTCAGCTGAATGACCTTGGGCAAGTCACTTAACTTCTCTGTGTCTGTTACCTCATCTGTAATAATAATAATAATAATAATAATAATTCTCCCTCTTACTTAGACTGTGAGCCCCATGTGGGACAGGGACTGGATCCAAATTGATTATCTTGTATCTACTCTAATACTTAGTACTATAACTGGCAAACAGTAAATGTTTAACAAGCAACTTGATTTAAAAAAAAAAAGAAAAACCACAATTATTGTCATTACTTTTTATTCTGTTGCCAGATGAATCTGAAGTAGAGAACATCATGTCACCTTGCAATATTTATCTTAAAATACATTTTAAGCCTCTTGTAGATTCTCCCCCTCTAATAATAATAATAACTATTATTATTATTATGGTATTTGTCAAGTGCTTACTATGTGCCACACACTGTGCTAAGTGCTGCCTGGGGTGGGTACACGCAAATCGGGTTGGACACTGTGCCTGTCCTGTCATAGTCTTAACCCCCATTTTACAGATGAGGTAACTGAGGCACAGAGAAGTTAAGTGATTTGCCCAAGGCCACAGAGCAGACAAGTGGCAGAGTCAGGATTAGAACCCATGACCTTCCGACTCCCAGGCCTTTGCTCTATCCACTATGCCACGTTGCTTCTCTAGACTGTAAACTAGTTGTGGGCAAGGGAACATGTCTACCAACTCTGTCACACTGTACTCTTCCAAACACATTACGGTGCTTTGCACACAGTAAGCCCTCAATAAACACCACTGATTGCAGGTGTATATTTTAAGGGCTTACTATGTGCCAAGCACTCTGCTAAATGCTGGGGCAGATACAAGACCAGAGATTGGAATTCATCCCTGTCTCCTAAAGTGTGGACTATCTAAGAGAAAAGGAGAACAGTTCTCTTAATCCCTATTTTACAGATAAGAAAGACATGTTCAAGGATGTTAAGTGACTTACTGAAAGCCACATTACCAGTGGCAGAGCTGGAACTAGAAACCATGTCTCCTGACACCAGCCCCCTGCTCGTTCCACAAGCCTACATTTCTCCCCTTGGGGGCCAGTGTGTGTGTCTTTATGGTGAGTCAACAATTTACTGACCTGACAGAGGCTTTATTAGCCCTTTGATAGATTGAGATCCTAAGAGTACATAAAAGTCTGAGATGTTCCCAGACTAGCTAAGATGAGCTCCTAGAGGATTCTGGGGATCCTAGTTTTAAGGCGAATCCTTCACTACCCTGAGAAGCCAACCCTCCCCCCACAAAACAAACAAACAAACAACCCAGGCCTTGCATTATGTCATGGCCCCAGTTTGAAAGCTGCTAATGCAATTTGAGAATCTAAAAGTAGAACATGTTCCCCTAGGGGCCAGACCAATAACCTATCAAACCCAAATTAGGCACATTCCTAATAAACTCCTAATATTTCTTTCTAATAACACGTTATCCACTTGACATTTATTCATTTGTTTAAATACCTGCTGAAGAATTTCAGATGTCAGTTTAAAAAGGTTTTATATAATGTTTATCGATGTTCTTCTTGCCAAATCCAATGGCCTCTACTTCATCCTAATCCTCCTCACTCTTTCAACTGCCTTCAACACCGTCGACCACTCCCAGCTCCTAGATACATTATTTAACTTTGCCTTTGTTGGCACCATCTTCTCCTGGTTCTCCTATGTCTCTGGCCACACATTCTCTGTCTCTTTCACGGATTCCTCCTCTGCCTCCCACCTCTTAACTGTGCGAATCCCTCCAGGCTCATTTCTGGGTCCCCTCCTCTTCTCCATCTATGCCCACTTCCTTGGCGAACTCATTTGCTCCCTTGTTTTCAACTATCAACTCTGCACAGATGATTCCCAAATCTACATCTCCAGCCTTGACCTCTCTCCTTCGATGATGTCTCATATTTCCTCCTGCTTTCAGGAGATCTCTACTTGGATATATCCCTTCCATGTCATCCTTGCACTTGGATTTGTAAGCTTTAAGCACTTGATATTCACCCCACCTGCAGCCCCCAGAACTTAGGTACATATCCGTAATTGATTTCAATATCTTCCTCCCTCTCTAGTCTGTAAACTCTTTGTGGGCAGCGATCAATCAATCGTATTTATTGAGCACTGACTGTGTGACAAGCACTGAAGTAAGCATTTGGGAGAGTACAATCCAACAATATAATGTGTCTATCAACCTTGTTATACTTTACTTTCCCAAGAGCTTAATATGGTGCTCTGCATACAGTATGTCCTCAATAAATATGATGGTTTAATTGATTGATATGAAGTTTATCATAATAATAATAATGATTGCATTTATTAAGTGCTTATTGTGTGCAAAGCACTGTTCTAAGTGCTGGGGAGGTTGCAAGGTGATTAGGTTGTCCCACAGGGGGCTCACAGTCTTCATCCCTATTTAACAGATGAGGGAACTGAGGCCCAGAGAAGTGAAGTGACTTGTCCAAAGCCACACAGCTGGCAATTGGCAAGCAGGGATTTGAACCCATGACCTCTGACTCCAAAGCCCGTGCTCTTTCCACTGAGCCACGCTGCTTCTCAATATAATATAATATAATATGATAATATAATATAATATAATATAATATAAATATTTATTTTCCTTATGCTTATCCCCTGTCTGATGATTCCCCGTATTTTATTGGCTTTTTAGGCTGTAGAGGTCCAGGGAACTGTCAACAATGACTCTGTCAGTGCAGTTGGCTTTCTTGAATGTTCATGTATTTAGAATGTCTATTTCATTTTTAGTATGCCATTAATAAAAGTCCTTGGAAAGAAGTGGAGATTATTTTTTTAAAAGGACACAAGAAAAGTTCTCCCCAAACTTCTAGTACTTCCTGCTATGTATTTTCAGCCATTTTCTGACAGAAGGCAGCCTTTTCCCTCTTATCTGTTCTCTTCCCCAACTACTAGTGGGTTCTCTATCTTTGTTCCTATCAGGGTAACATTCAAACTGAACATCTCACCTTTCCCACCTCTCAGCCCTTCACTCCCGCTGTTCCCCCATCCTGGAACTCCCTCGGTCCCCTATCAAACCATAGTTTTCCTCATTTTGAAACCCTCCTAAAATCCCACTTCCAACAAGCCTTCACAGATTAATTTTCAGTCCCCAAATCACATCAACCAACATTCACATCTAGCACTTTTATATTTTATTTTTACCCCTCCTCAGCATTTCTGTATGAATACATATATAATCATTTGTACATTCATTTATTATAATCACTATTTATAAATATTTTTAGGTCTGTTTCCCCCATTAGAGTGTAAGCTTCCCGTGGGTAGGGAACATTTCTCTTCCTCTAGTCGCTGTACAAACTGTAACCTCACCAACTCTGAAATCCCTCTGACTACAACTTCCTCACCTGCCTTCTCTTTCACACACCTCCTCCGAACAAATTTGTCCTGTTCCCCCACAAAGACCTCCAGTTTTTAGACATCATCCAATTTTCTCAAGTCGTCATACCCCATTGAGTCTCCATACCCACTATCTTCCTTTGAAGACCAAATTTACGCCCTCAGCTCCATCCTCTCTACTGAACTCAACATACTCATTCCCCTATCCCTTCATCAATCTCAAACCACTAACCCACTGCTCTGGATCACAGTCCACGTCCTTCACTGTTGTGCACAAGACTCAGAGCGTTGCTGGCGGAAATCTAGATATCAGGCCTACCTCTACCACCTCAAGTTTGTCTTTGTGTCCTTTAACTCTGCCTCTCCTCTGCCTTGCAAAATGATTTCTCCATCCTGACACCCATGCCCATTGCCCTTGCAAATTGTTCCAGTCATTAAACTCCTTCCTTAAACCCCATGTTCCCTTGTCTCCCCCATCCCTTGTCGCTAATGACCTGGTTACTTTATTGAAAAAATTGAAACTATCAACAGTGATCTCCCTAAAATCTCCCCTGCTCCTCTTCAGTCCTTCCCTCTTCCTTTCCCTCCTTCAACTCTCCCATCCTTCCCAGCAGTATCTCTAGAGGAGACCCCCTACCTCCTCTCAAAATCTGCCCCTCCACCTGCACATCTGACCCCATTCCTTCACACCTTATCAAAACACTTACCCTGTCCTTTCTTCCCTCCCTAACAGCCATATTCAACTGTTCACTCTCCAATTGCTTCTTCCCACTGCATTCAGGCTTGCTCATATCTCCCCTGTCCTAAAAAAAAACCTTCCCTTGACCCCACAGCTCACTCCAGTTATTGCCCTGTCTCCCTTCTACTATTCCTCTCCAAACTCCTTGAGAGAGTTGTCTACACCCGCTGTCTCAAATTCCTCTTCTCCAATTCTCTCCTTGGCCCCCTCCAATCTGTCTTCCATCCCCTTCACTCCACAGGAACCAACTTCTCAGAGGTGATCTTCTTCTTGCCAAATCCAATGGCCTCTACTCTATCCTAATCCTCCTCAACCTCTCAACTGTCTTTGACACTATCAACCATCCCCTTCTCCTGGAAACTTTATCTATCCTCAACTTCACTGACAGTGTTCTCTCCTGGTTCTCCTCTCATCTCCCTGCCACTCATTCTCAATCTCTTTCATGTTCTCCTTCTCTGCCCCCTACCCCCTAACTGTGGGTGTAACTCAAGATTTAGTTATGGGTCCGTTTCTATTTTTCATTTACACCCACTTCCTTGGAGAATGCATTCACTTACATGGCTTCAACTACCACCTGTATATGGATGATTCTCAAATCTACATCTATAGCCCTTATCTCTCTCTCTCTCTCTCCAACCTTGCATTTTCTCCTGCCTTCAAGACCTTTCTGCTTAGATGTCCTGCTGTCACTGTTAATTTAACATGTGAAAAACAGAACATCTTAACTTCCCACTCAAACCCTGTCCTTCTCTTGAGTTTCCCCATCACTGTAGACAGCACTACCATCCTTCTTGTCTCACAAGCCTATAACTTTGGCGTTAACCTTCAAGTGCTTAGTACAGTGCTGTGCATACAGTAAGCACTCAATAAATATGATTGAATGAATGAACCTTGACTCTTCTCTCTCATTCAACCCATATATTCAAACCATCACTAAATCCTATATGTTCAGCACCCCCCAACGACATTGCTAAAATCTGTCCTTTTCTCTCCATTCTAAATGCTCCATGTTAATCCAATTGCTTATCCTATCCCACCTTGATTACTGTATCAGCCTCCTTGCTGACCTTCCTGCATCCTGTATCTCCCCAGTCCTGTCCATACTTCTCTGCTGTGCAGATTATTTTTCTACAAAAATGTTCAGTCCATGTTTTCCCACTCCTAAAGAACCTCCAGTGGTTTCCCATCCACCTCCACATCAAACAGAAACTCCTTACCATTTGCTTTAAAACACTCAATCAACTTGCTCCCTCCCACAACACCTCACTACTCTCCTACTACAACCCAGTCTGCACACTTCATGCCTCTAATGCCAACCTTTTCATTGTACCTTCATCTCATCTTTCTGACCTCCGACCTCTCGCCCATGTTCTGTCTCTGGCCTGGAACGCCCTCCCTCTTCATATCTGGTAGACAATTACTCTCAACACCTTCTAAGTCTTATTGAAGGAACTTCTCCTCCGAGAGGTCTTCCCCAACTAAGATTTCCTTTTGTATTCCCCCACTCGCTGCTGTGCCCCCCCGACTCGCTCCCTTTATTAATCCCCTCTCTCAGCCCCATAGCACTTATGTATGTGTTTGTAGTTTATTCATATTAATGTCTGTCTCCCCCTCTAGACTGAAAGCTTATTGTGGACAGGGAATGTGTCTTTTATATTGTTATATCATACTCTCCCAAGAGCTTATTACAGTGCTCTGAACAGTAAGTGCTCAATAAATATGATTGATTGATCGATGGATTGATTCTGTTGCACTCTCCCAAGTGCTTAGTAAAGTGCATTGCAGTCAGAGGGGTCTCCATATTTGGGAAAGGAAATAGATAATAAAGAATTGCTAAATTAACATAAAATGAGGCAGGTGGTTCCATCCTCTTGATGCTGTAATTAAGAGATAGTTCTAAAAAAATGGTTAAGCAAGCAAATTATTTTCACTGCTTCCCCTTCTCCTGTCTGAAAAAAGTATAATATCATCAAAACCTTCAAGCGGCTCTCTTCTCCCACACCATTTAATTGGACAAGAAGGCATTAACAGTTTAATAAGATGATAAAAGAACATCAAAAACAAGCATAAAGTGGATGAATTGTTGAAATTTAGCTGGTTTATTGAATAAACAGAAAGAAAGAAAGAAAAGCATAACGATGTGTTGTTTTGGGCGGGTACAAGAAAGTCTGAAAATAATTAAATCAACAAAGACATTTTCATTTCATTCATCCTAGAAACAGCTCTGCTGTTTGCTTTCAGAGGCATTCGGTCATTTGTAGAGGTGATTTTCTATTGTGGTCAAGGAAGTGAGTTGGCTGATTGATCTAGTTCTCCCATTGTTCAGTGTTTTGCAGAGAAAATGATCACATCTAACGTCAAGGGAGAGGGATGCTGAGAATAGAGACCTAAACTCTAATGAGCAAATCAGTGCATCAACCTCTTTACCCACCTAAAAAAGAAAAGATTCTTCTGAAAGAGACAGTTTCACCCTTGTTAGTTGTGATTATGTCAATAGCAATTGAAGTAAAGTGACTGAAGCCATTCTAATTATTGCTGCATTTCTGTCCTTTATTCCAGCATAAAGAACGTTACCCCGAAAGTAGGTGATGCTGAAACCCGCAAAGCCATTCGCCGTGCCTTCGATGTGTGGCAGAATGTAACACCTCTCACATTTGAAGAAGTTCCTTACAGTGAACTGGAAAACGGCAAAAGGGACGTGGATATAACTATTATTTTTGCATCTGGTTTCCATGGAGATAGTTCTCCTTTTGATGGAGAGGGAGGTTTTTTGGCACATGCTTACTTCCCTGGACCAGGAATTGGGGGAGATACTCACTTTGACTCAGATGAACCCTGGACCTTGGGAAATCCTAATCACGATGGTAAGCACAGTTTTAATTAAAAATATTTAAAACAATCTGTTCCAGGTAATAATTTCCATATTTGCTTATGATTCCCCAAATATCTGAACTCCAAACAGCTTAACATTTATCATTAGTCTACATTAGCTTAAAAAGAGTTGAAATAAATGCTTGGTTCTTTTTAAGAAATTTTGGAATTTTAAGGATTGCAAATAGTAGTGATTCCATTTCGTATATTCCTTCTGGTGAAATTTGGAAAATATGTATTATGATCTAGTGAATGATTCTAGTCCAAAAATAGCATGTGTGATGTTTCCTTTCTGGTGTACCCCTCCCCCTAGTTCTGCAGATTATCTGGGAAAGAAGAATCCTGTTCTAGAGGTATAATCCTCCCTGACCCATACCCCAGCCCTTGGCAGTAGGACAGGAGAGATGAGGCTTGTTAGGAGCTGTCTTTTGCCAGCCCCATTCACTCACCTATTTTCTAAATAGCCAAAACTTATTCTAGTTGGCGTCAATGTTGGAACTAAACTGCTGATTGTGGTAATGTAGCTAAATACATCCTGACGTTCGCTAAATGGCTAAATTTTCCACATCATGTTTTTTTTTTCTGAATTCATAGCCGAAACCTTCAGATCAGACACATTCACCTCCTTCTCTGCACCTCTTGTTCACATTTGACCCTTTCAGGATGTCTATGATCATTCAATTAATCAATCAGTCAATCAATCAATCGTATTTATTGAACGCTTACTGTGTGCAGAGCACTGTACTAAGCACTTGGGAAATATAAGTTGGCAACATATAGAGACAGTCCCTACCCAACAGTGGGCTCACAGTCTAGAAGGGGGAGGCAGAGAACAAAACCAAACATATTAACAAAATAAAATAAATAGAATCAATATGTATAAGTAAAATAAATAAATAGAGTAATAAATATGTACAAACATATATACATATATACAGGTGCTGTGGGGAAGGGAAGGAGGTAAGACGGGGGGATGAGAGGGGGACGAGGGGGAGAGGAAGGAGGGGGCTCAGTCTGGGAAGGCCTCCTGTAGGAGGTGAGCTCTCAGTAGGGCCTTGAAGGGAGGAAGAGAGCTAGCTTGGCGGATGGGCAGAGGGAGAGCATTCCAGGCCAGGGGGATGACGTGAGCCGGGGGTCGACAGCGGGACAGGCGAGAACGAGGCATGGTGAGGAGATTAGTGGCAGAGGAGTGGAGGGGTGCGGGCTGGGCTGTAGAAGGAGAGAAGGGAGGTGAGGTAGGAGGGGGCGAGGTGATGGAGAGCCTTGAAGCCGAGGGTGAGGAGTTTCTGCCTGATGCGCAGATTGATTGGTAGCCACTGGAGATTTTTGAGGAGGGGAGTAACATGCCCAGAGCATTTCTGGACAAAGACAATCCGGGCAGCAGCATGAAGTATGGATTGAAGTGGGGAGAGACACGAGGATGGGAGATCAGAGAGAAGGCTGGTGCGGTAGTCCAGACGAGATAGGATGAGAGCTTGAACGAGCAGGGTAGCGGTTTGGATGGAGAGGAAGGGGTGGATCTTGGCAATGTTGCGGAGCTGAGACCGGCAGGTTTTGGTGATGGCTTGGATGTGAGGGGTTAATGAGAGAGCGGAGTCGAGGATAACACCAAGGTTGCAGGCTTGTGAGACGGGAAGGATGGTAGTGCAGCCAACAGTGATGGGAAAGTCAGGGAGAGGGCAGGATTTGGGAGGGAAGACAAGGAGTTCAGTTGTGGAAATGAGTTTTAGGTGGCGGGCAGACATCCAGATGGAGATGTCCTGAAGGCAGGAGGAGATGTGAGCCTGGAGGGAGGGGGAGTGAGCAGGGGCAGAGATGTAGAATTAATTAATGGTATTTAGTGATCACTTGCTATGTATAGAGCACTGTACTAAGCACTTGGAAGAGTGCAGTGGAGTTAATAGGCACAATCCTTGCCTTTGAGAAGTTTAACGTGTAGTTAGGAAGAATGATACTGAAATAAAACTGCAGGTGGGGGAAGCCACTGTGCATATGCACATAAATGCTATGGAGGGATGGAGTGGGGTGAGTACATAAATCATTGGAGGCTAAGGACTTAAGAAGTGATACAGTGAGAAGGAAAAGGGAGATGAAAAATGAATCAGGGAAGACTTCCTAGAGGAGATAGGCTCTTCCTCTAGACTGTAAGCTCCTTGTGGGCCGGAAATGAGTCTACCAACTCTGTTGTATTCTCCCAGTGTTTAGCCCAGTTAGTGTTCAGTAAATGCTACCGATTAATTGATGTGATTTTAGGACTTTGAAATGCTATTGAAATGACTGCCCATTGGAGGAGAAAGTATAGGTCCAGAATTTTCAGATTTGTTTAGGTTGAGGAGTGTTTCACTAGCAAGACCAAGGCATTTGTGTTCTTTATGTCAAGCCTCAGATGAATTATTCTATCTCTGGAGCCTCACTTTTTCCTGCTTTATGATAGATTGTAGCGTGACCTAAGGCCCATCATAAACTCTGCACTCTGTTCTCCTAGTGGATATGTTCCTATCTATAGGTGGACTTGCATTGATTTTGAAAGCTACCCAGGAAAAATCACACCCAGAAAATGCCCATTTGAGCAGTCCTCTGAGTCCAGACTGGCTAGCTATATGGCTACATGGACATGATATAAAGTCTATTTATCATTTGTAATATGAGAAATCCAACATTTAAAAAAAATCCTTACTGTCTAGAGATCTATTGAAATATGCACATTTGAGATCATTGGTCAACTAAAAACATTTAATTCTTGCCTGATTCAACTCACTCATCACATTAATCTACCCCAGTGCTTGGAACAGTGCTTGGCACATAGTAAGTGTTTAACAAATGCTATCATTATTATCGAACCTGCATTCAGGTCTCTTGTTGCCTCCTCCATATTGGTTGAATAGGACTGGACTCAGTCATTCATTCATTCAATCATATCTATTGAACACTTACTATATTCATTCATTCAATCATATTTATTGAGTGCTTACTGTGTGCAGAGCACTATACTAAGTGCTTGGGAAGTACAAGTCGGTAACATACAGAGATGGTCCCTTTCCAACAACAGGCTCACAGTCTAGAAGGGGGAGACAGACAACAAAACAAAACATGTTTGCAAAGCGTTGGACTAAGCGCTTGGGAGAGTACAATATAACAATAAATGGACATATTCCCTGCCCACAATGAACCTACAGTGTAACCACCCATCTCTGCTTTACTACACTGGAGTTGTTGAATGGTTGAGAAAACATTCCCAGCTCTGACCCAGCCAGCCAGCACTCTTAGAATATTTACAAACTTTTCAGGGAAGCCAAATTTGCCAAGTAATTTACAGAATCTAGAGATCTCGAGATGGTATCAAATTTTTTTTATGATATTTGTTAAGTGTTTACTATGTTCCGGGCGCTGTACTAAATGCAGGGGTGGATGCAGGTGGATCAGGTTGGACACAGTCCATGTTCCACAGTGGGCTCACAGTCTTGATCCCGGGTTTATAGATGAGATAATGGGCACAGGGAAGTGAAGAGACATTCCCAAGGTCACACAGTAGACAGGTGGCAGAGCCGGGATTAGACTCCCAGGTTAATGCTCTAACCATTAGGCCACGCTTATTCTCAATTTGAAAGGTCTATGTAGAAATATTTGGTTCTCTGCACTTTAATTGTATCTGAGTTCTGGCTGCAAAGATAATGTCTGATGTGTTCTGATGAAATCTGGAAACATGCGATTCCAAGAGTCTTCGGTCGACTATATTCTTCAGTAGCAGTTCTGGCTTTTTTCTTGTCCTGCCTTTTGCTGTCGAGTCACTTCCGACCCATAGCGACATTACGGGCACATCTCTTCCAGAACACCCCACTCTCCATTTGCAATCATTCTGGTAGTGTATCCTTAGAGTTTTCTTGGTAAAAATATGGAAGTGGTTCACCATTGCCGCCTTCAGCTCAGTAAACTCAAGTTTCCACCCTCGACTGTCTCCCATGCTGCTGCTGCCCAGCATGGGTGAGTTTTGACTGGTAGCAGATTGCTTTCCACTCAGTAGCTACTGTACAAGCTAGGAATGGAATGCTTAGGCCTCTGCCTCACTCTCCCTCCCTTAGCTGAGACTGGTAGAGTACTGGAAACTCCAGGTGCGATCCTGAGAGGGGATACTCTGACTAGCATCTTGTAAACTCATCCTACAGACTGTAATCTCCTCATGGGCGGTGATCACGTCAACCAACTCTATTATATTGTACTTTCCCAAGTGCCTAATACTGTGTTCTGCGCACAGTAAGACTGATTGACTGTTGGAATCGTGGCAATAGAGAGCAATGAGATTCCACAATAATTGCTGTAAATCTGATTTTTACCTTTTGTTCTGGAATGTGGTGGTGATAGTGAGATTTTTGAGGTCAGGCAAAACTCCTCACCCTCAGCTTCAAGGCTCTCCATCACCTCACCCCTCCTACCTCACCTCCCTTCTCTCCTTCTCCAGCCCAGCCCACACCCTCCGCTCCTCTGCCGCTAATCTCCTCACCGTGCCTCATTCTTGCCTGTCCCTCCGTCGACCCCCGGCCCACGTCCTCCCCCTGGCCTGGAATGCCCTCCCTCCGCACATCCACCAAGCTAGCTCTCTTCCTCCCTCCAAAGCCCTACTGAGAGCTCACCTTCTCCAGGAGGCCTTCCCGGACTGAGCCCCCTCCTTCGTCTCCCCCTCCTTCCCCTCCCCCCGGCCTTGCCTCCTTCCCCTCCCCACAGCACCTGTGTATATGTATATGTGTTTGTGCATATTTATTACTCTATCTATTTTATTTGTTCATATTTATTCTGTTTATTTTATTTTGTTAATATGTTTTGTTTTGTTGTCTGTCACCCCCTTCTAGACTGTGAGCCCTCTGTTGGGTAGGGACCGTCTCTATGTGTTGCCAACTTGTACTTCCCAAGCGCTTAGTACAGTGCTCTGCATACAGTAAGCGCTCAATAAATACGATTGAATGAATGAATGAATTAATTAATCTTTATTAGTTCATTAAAAGATCTTGTAATTGGAATCAATTAGTTGCCTATCAATTGAGGAGGTTAGTGGTTCAACTATGCCAAGGGTGGAAGAGCTGTTTGGCTCTAAATAGGGACCACCTGTAACAATGAATTGTTTCCATTTGGAAGAACAAAATACATCTCCTGATGTTATCTTTAGGTGGACTTTTACAAGCAATTGCAAGTGTTGGAAATGTTTATTAAAGAATTCCAAGAAGGGTACAGTGTAGTCAGCATGCTGGGAAGCTGGGCGGTGGAGGGAAAAGAGGTGGGAGGGAGACTAATAGTGATTATCTCTCTGTGTGTGTGTGTGTGTGTGTGTGTGTGTGTGTGTGTGTGTGTGTATAAATATAAGGAATTACTGATGTATATTATATTGATATTTGGGCTTTACTCAAAGTTATTTGAGTGTTTACTCTGTGTAATGCACTGTACTAAACATTTGGGAAAGTGCAATATAATTGTTTTCTGCCCACAGGGAGTTTACAGTCTGGAGGTTTATGATTCTGATTGTGGGTTCAGAGGGTTTCAATCTAGTTAAACTCAATTATCTAATGTCATTCATTGATTTACATTCTGCCTCTGGCCTAGAATGCCCTCCTCCTTCATATCCAGCAGACAATCACTCTCCCCACCTTCAAAGACTTAATGAAGGAGCATCTTCTCCAAGAGGCCTTCCCTGACTTAAGCCCTCATTTCCTCTTCTGCCACACCCTTCTGCATTGCCCTTGCACTTGGATTTGCTCCCCTTAGTCACCCCTCCCTCAGTCTCACAGCACTTATGTATATATCTGTAATTCATTTATTAATATTAATGTCTGCCCATCTAGATCTTAAGCTTGTTGTGAGCATTCATTCAATCGTATTTATTGAGCACTTACTGTGTGCAGAACACTGTACTAAGCAGGGAGTGTGTCTACCAACTCTGTTATATTGTACTCTCCCAAGTGCTTAGTACATTGCTCTGCTCACAGTAAGTGCCAAATAAACATGATTGATTGATTGATTGATTGCCTTAAGGAGTGGAATAAAACTCTACTTATGGTGACATATACCTTTTACCTATTGTTCCGTTTGTACTTACCCAGCTGATAGAATGCTATTACATGAAGTGCCAAACTCTCTCAGTCTGCATCTACACAGGTATAAGTAGCATTTCACTTACAACATTCTGAAGTTTACCTCGCCAGTCATTGCAACTTAGAAATTTTGCTTATTAGTATCATTACTGCTATTATTTTTTTTTATTGTTGTACTGTTAAGTATTTATACTAGGTCAAGCACTGTTCTAACCCTGGAGGGGGGGTGGTGATGCAAGTTAATCAGGCCAATACATACCCCAAGATGGGTTCATATTTTCCTTGTTCAGTCTCAAAATCAAAGGCCTCTTTTTCTCTTAGCTACCTTCTCTACAATGGGGAACAGGAACGATACTACATTTTCTACACTTCTGCCTATAATAGGAGGATTCTTTATTGGATTACTAAAATCAGTAGGGAATATTAATGTCCTCCCAGAGAGTGAAGTATGTGGAATTAGAAGAAGCACTATTCCCTTGCTTTACACAATCGGCCATTGTGTACAGTTATGTAGTTAAGCAAATGATGCATGTGGTCCAGGTTTCCTCTTCAAATGGAAGGTTACTGGTACCTTGCAATTCTTGAAACAAAATGCATTTGTTATATAGTAGTGACTTTTAAATTGATTCATAGGTCCAGGTACTTGCAAATATTGAAACTTTAAATGAAAAACGGTTAACATTTAAAAAGCCTTAAAATAGTTATTCAACTTAGCCTTTATTCTAAAGTGGGATCAGTTCAACACATTTTATTTTAAATAGCCTAAATCAGTCAATCAATCAATCATATTTAATGTGTTTTCTGTGTGAAGAGCACTGTACTAAGCATTTGGGGAAGTACAATACAACAATATAACAGACAAATTCCCTGCCCATGATGAGTTTACAGTCTAGAAGAGCAAAAGTTTCTTTAACAACATCTGTGGCTTTGAATTACTAATGACTGACACTGTCCTCTCCTGGGTTTCCTCATATCTCTCTGGCTGCTCACTCTCAGTCTCTTTCACGGGCTCCTCTTCTGCCTTCCATCTTCTAAATTTGGAAGTCAGTAAAGGCTCAGTTCTGAGTCCCCTTCTATTCTTCACCTATGCCAACTCCCTTGGAAAACTCATTCACTCCCATGGCTTCAACTTCCACCTCTATGCTGATGATCTCTTCCTCTCTGTAATCTCACATTTCCTTCTGCCTTCAAGACATCTCTACTTGGATGTTCCGCCTATGCTTAAAACTTAACATGTCCAAAACAGAACTCTGATCTTCCCACCCAAATCCTGTCCTTCCCCTGTTTTTCACATAAATGTATTCAGCACCACCATTCTTCCTGTCTCTCAAGCTCTCGTAATCTTGACGTTACCCTTGACTTTTCTCTTTCATTCAACCCACATATTTAATCTATCATTAAATCCTGTAGGTTCAACATCAACATCACTCGAATCTGCCCTTTCCTCGCCATCCAAAATGGCACCACTTTAATCCTAGCATTTAGTCCATCCCACCTTGATAACTATATAAGCCTCCTTGCTGACCTCACTGCCTCCTGACTCTCCCCACTCTAGTCCATATTTCACCCCACTGCCCTAATTATTTTTTCACAAAAATGTTCAATTCATGTCACCAAGAAGCTCCAGTGGTTGCCCGTCCACCTCCACATCAAACAGAAACTCTTTATCGTCAGCTTAGTCTTGTCTGTCTCACCCCTGACCTCTTACCCATGCCCTGCTTCTGGCCTGGAACATCTTCCCTCTTCATAGCTGACAGACAATTACTCTCTCCACCTTCAAAGCCTTTTTGAGGGCACATCTTTTCCAAGAGGCCTTCCCTGACTAAGACCTCATTTCCTCTTTTCCCACTTACTCTGCATCACTCTGATTTGCTTCCTTTATTCACCCCTCCCTCAGCCCCAAAGCAATTACATATGGGCCCATAATTCATTTATTTAAATTAATGTCTATCTTCCCCTCTAGGCAGTAAGCTCATTGTGGGCTGGTAATGTATCTAGCAACTCTGTTATACTGTACTCTCTCTCCCATGTGTTTAGCACAGTGCTTTGCACAAAGTAAACTCTCACTAAATATGACTGATTAAGCGATTGATTGCATACCTAAAACTACTTTTCCATTCAGCACAAAGGGAAACTTGTGTTGATATTTTTTAATGTTGCTCTAAATTGATGCAAACTTGTCTACAATCTCTGTTGTATTCCCCCTAGGGCTTAGGATAGTGCTCTGCACCCAGTAAGTGCTCAATAACTGCCAGTGGTTGATTGATTGTGCATATCCCAAAGCACTGATTGATTGATACAGAAACTTGCATAACTCAATTATGTGTATGTTGAGTGATGAGTATCTATATTCTGTATCAAATGTGCTTCAGAATTTCACAATGAGAGAAATTTGGGGGACTTAAACCCAAAAGGAGGTTAAGTTTATCATGCCATTAAGCAAACAGAAAATATTTATTTCTGCATCTTCAGGTGTTGCTCATTCCACTGAGGGACTGTGGGCATTTTAAAAGAAAATTATTGCTTTTCAAGAACCAGTCCCTGACTTCTACCACTGTTCCTTATACGTAAATTAGCTCTGACTATACTATTCACCAGTATTCGCTTACACTGTAAGTCTGAGGTGTACCTCTTGTATGTGCAATTTAAAACACAAAAGCTGGAGCCTTCAGCGGAAGGTTAAGTATATATCTATATCTATATCTTTATACCTGTCTAGCTATTCATCTATATATGTATATATGCATATATATACATATATATATCCTCCTCTTATCTCTCCGGTCGTTCATTCTCAGTCTCTTTTGCAGGCTCCTCCTCCCCCTCCCATCCCCTTACTGTGGGGGTTCCCCAAGGTTCAGTCCTTGGTCCCCTTCTGTTCTCGATCTACACGCACTCCCTTGGTGACCTCGTTCACTCCCACGGCTTCAACTACCATCTCTATGCTGATGACACCCAGATCTACATCTCTGCCCCTGCTCTCTCCCCCTCTCTCCAGGCTTGCATCTCCTCCTGGCTTCGGGACATCTCCATCTGGATGTCTGCCCGCCACCTAAAACTCAACATGTCCAAGACTGACCTCCTTGTCTTCCCTCCCAAACCCTGCCCTCTCCCTGACTTTCCCATCTCTGTTGACGGCACTATCATTCTTCCCGTCTCACAAGGCCACAACCTTGGTGTCATCCTCGACTCCGCTCTCTCATTCACCCCTCACATCCAAACCGTCACCAAAACCTGCCGGTCTCAGCTCCGCAACATTGCCGAGATCCGCCCTTTCCTCTCCATCCATACAGCTACCCTGCTCGTTCAAGCTCTCATCCTATCCTGTCTGGACTACTGCATCAGCCTTCTCTCTGATCTCCCATCCTCGTGTCTCTCCCCACTTCAATCCATGCTTCATGCTGCTGCCCAGATTGTCTTTGTCCAGAAACGCTCTGGGCATGTTAGTCCCCTTCTCAAAAATCTCCAATGGCTACCAATCAATCTGTGCATCAGGCAGAAACTCCTCACCCTGGGCTTCAAGGCTGTCCATCACCTCGCCCCCTCCTACCTCACCTCCCTTCTCTCCTTCTACAGCCCAGCCCGCACCCTCCACTCCTCTGCTGCTAATCTCCTCACTGTACCTCGTTCTCGCCTGTCCCACCATCGACCCCCGGCCCACGTCATCCCCCTGGTCTGGAATGCCCTTCCTCTGCCCATCCGCCAAGCTAGCTCTCCTCCTCCCTTCAAGGCCCTACTGAGAGCTCACCTCTTCCAGGAGGCCTTCCCAGACTGAGCCCCTTCCTTCCTCTCCCCCTCGTCCCCCTCTCCATCCCCCCATCTTACCTCCTTCCCTTCCCCATAGCACCTGTATATATGTATATATGTGTGTACATATTCATTACTCTATTTATTTATTTATTTATTTTACTTGTACATATCTATTCTATTTATTTTATTTTGTTAGTATGTTTGGTTTTGTTCTCTGTCTCCCCCTTTTAGACTGTGAGCCCACTGTTGGGTAGGGACTGTCTCTATATGTTGCCAACTTGTACTTCCCAAGCGCTTAGTACAGTGCTCTGCACACAGTAAGCGCTCAATAAATACGATTGATTGATATATCTTATAAAACTTCCATCAAATGCTCTAATCATTACTCACCTAAATTATTTTCTTGTCTCTTTTTCTACAGTGTTTGAGCATTTAGGAAAATGAAAAAGCTTGGTAATTTAGCAAAAATGCAAATCAAAGAACCACTTGATAAGTACCAGCCTCATTTTCTACAGCATATTGCCCAGCTAATGATGGCAATTTGAATTCTGTCTACCTCAAAAGAGATAAACAACATCTTATAGTGCCAGTAACCCTTGATACATTATTATCCACTTTCCTATTTGGTTGGAGTTTAACAGAGCTCTTTGAAAAACCTGAAGTTAAAGCAAAATCCATAAAAGTGAATTAGATTTTAGTTAAGACAGGAAAAAAGTCAATCAATGAAAAGCAAGTCACAGTATTTTTACAAGGATTATTATTTTCTAATGGTGTTGATTAACAAACATTTGTTGTAATAAGTAGAACTAGACAGTGTTTATCATACTAATAAGTCATCTCTTCCATGGCAAGTACAATGTTTCTAGGCACAAGAGGGAAAATTGGATTTGGGACAAATGTAAGGAAGTAAGTTAAACAAGATGTCCATATTACTTAGAAATTGTTCGTCTCCAAACAGTGCCCTGGGAACACATATATAATATGACATTTTCAGCATGCCATCTGAAAAGAATGCTTCAAATTGTAGAAAGAATTACATGAAAATGAATTAAAGTGGAATGCTAAATGAAAATATTACAGACTGAGTTGAATTATCCAGTTGCTGGCAGAGAAACATACTTCTAAGACTTTTTTTTCCCCTCAAGCTGGGACTGGAGATTTAAGTCTGAATAGTTCTGACTTTCCAAACCCTTTCAGAAACCTGGGTTTGACTGATTACTGCTCAGTGGTAGAGTTGGCAATTGTGGAGCAGGATTTGAGTTGGTACAGTAACAAAACTTGATTTCAGATTGCATTATGAAACTTCTACCAAGCCTAATAGCCCTTCTTGATGTAAAATTATCGTGTTGTATACCATGTACTATAAAACTTTATAAAACTATATACTTCATCATTAAACTTTCTGGTGGTTATGGAAGGGTAAAGAGAGTCAATTGATAGGAATTGGTTTGCCTTTTGCTCTGAAATGTTTCTTGGCATCAACCTTCTATTCAGTTTATCCTTTTATTCCCCTTCTTTCATATGTAGGTTAATAAAGTTCAGGCCTTCAAAGAAAGGAGTCTTTCTTTTGTTCTGTGGAATATTAATTTCCAAAGTAAATGCTATTTTATTTTCAACATGTAGCAACAATTAAAAGTGAATAATAATAATAATAATAACGGTATTAAGTGCTTACTACGTGCTAAGCGCTGTTCTAAGCACTGGGGTAGATACAAGGTAGATAATGATGGCCTTCTCATTCTCAGTCTCTTTTGCAGGCTCCTCCTCCCCCTCCCATCCCCTTACTGTGGGGGTTCCCCAAGGTTCAGTTCTTGGTCCCCTTCAGTTCTCGATCTACACCCTCTCCCCTGGTGACCTCATTCGCTCCCACGGCTTCAACTATCATCTCTACGCTGATGACACCCAAATCTACATCTCTGCCCCTGCTCTCTCCCCCTCCCTCCAGGCTCACATCTCCTCCTGCTTTCAGGAGGATGGACATCTCCATCTGGATGTCTGCCCGCCACCTAAAACTCAACATGTCCAAGACTGAACTCCTTGTCTTCCCTCCCAAACCCTGCCGTCTCCCTGACTTTCCCATCACTGTTGATGGCACTACCATCCTTCCCCTCTCACAAGCCCGCAATCTTGGTGTCATCCTCGACTCCACTCTCTCATTCACCCCTCACATCCAAATCGTCACCAAAACCTGCCGGTCTCAGCTCCGCAACATTGCCAAGATCCGCCCTTTCCTCTCCATCCAAACCGCTACCCTGCTCGTTCATGCTCTCATCCTATCCCGTCTGGACTACTGCATCAGCCTTCTCTCTGATCTCCCATCCTCATGTCTCTCTCCACTTCAATCCATACTTCATGCTGCTGCCGGATTGTCTTTGTCCAGAAACGCTCTGGGCATGTTACTCCCCTCCTCAAAAATCTCCAGTGGCTACCAATCAATCTGCGCATCAGGCAGAAACTCCTCACCCTCGGCTTCAAGGCTCTCCATCACCTCGCCCCCTCCTACCTCACCTCCCTTCTCTCCTTCTACAGCCCAGCTCACACCCTCCACTCCTCTGCCGCTAATCTCCTCACCGTGCCTCATTCTCGCCTGTCCCGCCGTCGACCTCCGGCCCACGTCATCCCCCGGGCCTGGAATGCCCTCCCTCTGCCCATCCGCCAAGCTAGCTCTCTTCCTCCCTTCAAGGCCCTACTGAGAGCTCACCTCTTCCAGGAGGCCTTCCCAGACTGAGCCCCTCCTTCCTCTCCCCCCGTTCCCCTCTCCATCCCCCCGTCTTACCTCTTTGCCTTCCCCACAGCACCTGTATATATGTATATATGTTTGTACATATTTATTACTCTATTTATTTATTTTACTTGTACATATCTATTCTATTAATTTTGTTTTGTTAATATGTTTGGTTTTGTTCTCTGTCTCCCCCTTCTAGACTGTGAGCCCACTGTTGAGTAGGGACTGTCTCTATATGTTGCCAACTTGTACATCCCAAGCGCTTAGTACAGTGCTCTGCACACAGTAAGCTCTCAATAAATATAACTGATTGATTGATTACAAGGTTATCAAGTTGTCCTACGTGGAGCAGACAAGTTCAAGAGTCAGGATTAGAACCCATGACCTCTGACTCCCAAACCCATGTTCTTACAACTACGCCACCCTGCTTCTATAATGTAGCATTATACTAGGCTAGTATTAAATCATGGAAAATTTGAGTCTAAATTACTTCTGCGCTTTCATTGAGAAGTATCTCAACTACAGTAAATAATTGTGTTTGAGCACTTTGAGTCAAGCATTGAGATAGATGTGATTCAGTCCACCAATAGATCAATCAATTGTACTGTGTGCAGAGCACTGTACTAAACACTTGGGAGAGTGCAATAAAACAGAGTAGGAAAACACATGTTCTGCCTCTAAGGAGCTTACAGTCTAGAGGACAATCAGGGCAAACACAGTCCCTGTTCCACAAGGGTCTCACAAGCCAAAGGGAGCATTGAACAGATATTTGAATCCCCATTTTACAAATGAGGAAACTGAGGCAATGAGAAATTCAGTGTCCTGCCCAAGATCACTCAACAGATAAGTGGCAGAAATGGGATGAGAACCTATATCCCCTAACTTTCATTCCTGGAATCTTTATCCTGGGCCACACTGCCAGCTGTTCAGTCACTGTAGGGCATTACCTTTATTGGTAGTCACTATCGAATGAAATACAGATTCAGCAAAATTTTGCCATTTCCAGCTCTAGAATGATTATTGCACTTCTGAGACTGAGTACTGTAATTGACAAAGTTTTTGCAATTTATGCAAAAAAATCTCCACCTAGTTTACAAATGCTTTCACTTACTGAATAAAAAAGCAGTAAAACAAAAAAAGTGCACAGACATCAGTCAGTCAATCAATGGTATTTATTAAAAGCTTACTGTGTGTGGAACATTGTACTAAGCACTTGGGAGAGTACAGTGCAACAAAGGTGGTGAACATGCTGTCTGCCAGAAGGAGTTTACACCCTAGAGGGGAATAAAGACATTAAAATGAATTACATTAAAATGAATTATGTTTATGTACATAAGTGCTGTGGGACTTAGGATGGGGTTCACCCTAATCGAGCTTTTAAAGGGTAACAAATCCAAGTGCAAAGGTGAAAGGAGACAGAGAAAGGATAGTGAGGGCTTAGTCATGGAAAGCCTCTTGGAGGAAATGTGATTTTAATAAGGCCTGTGAGACAGAGTTGTAGTCTGTTGTATATGAAGGGGGAAGGAATTCTATCCCAGTGGGAAGACGTTGGCAACGGTCAGTGGCAGGATATACAAGATTAAAGTACAAAGGTCTTTTAAAGAAGCAGTGGGTTGTAGCAGGAAATCAGTGAGGCTATATCTGGGGGGCCAAGGAGATTGAGTGCTTTTAAGTTAATGGAAAGGAGTTTCTGTTTGATGTGGCGATTGTTGAGCAACACTAGAGGTTCTTGAAGAGTTGGGAGACATAGACCAAACTTTTTTTAGAAAAGTGACCCAGGCAGCAGAGTGAAGTGTGGACTGGTGTAGGGAGATACCGGAAGCTGGGAGATCAGTGAGGAGGCGGATAGGATATGTGCTTGGATCAATGTGGTAGCAGTTTGGATGGAGAGAAAAGAATGGATTTAGTGATGCTGTGAAGATAGAACCGACAGGACTTGGTGACAGTCAAACTTATTGATTTGTGAGACAGGGAGAATGATGGTGCTTTCTACAGTGATGGGCAGGTCAAGGAGAGGACAGGGCTTGGGTGAGAAGATGAAGAGTTCTAAAGATGAAGAGTTCTGTTTTGAATATGAATAGCTTCAGGTGGCATCTGTCAGTGGGATATCCAAATAGGGATGTCTTGAAGGCAGGAGGAAATATGAGACTGCAGAGAAGGAGAGAGTCCAGGGCAGGAGATGTAGATTTGGGAATCATTCACGTAGAGATGGTAGTTGAAGCCGTGGGACTGAATAAGTTCCCCCAAGGAGTGGATTTCATTCATTCATTCAATCATATTTATTGAGCGCTTACTGTGTGCAGAGCACTATACTAAGTGCTTGGGAAGTACAAGTTGGCAACATATAGAGACGGTCCCTACCCAACAGCAGGCTCAGTCTAGAAGGGGGCAGAGAGACAACAAAACACAACATGTGGACGTAGGTGGAGAATAGAAGGGCACCCAGAACTGAGCCTTGAGGGGCTCCCACAGTTAGGAGGTGGGAGTCAGAGGAGGAGCCCACGAAAGAGACTAAGAATGAGTGGCTAGAGAGATAGGAGGAGAACCAGGAGAGGACAGTGTCTTTGAAGCCAAGGTTGGATAAAGTTTCCAGGAGAAGGGAGTGGCCCACCATGTTGAAAGCAGCTGAGTTGTTGAGAAGGATTACGATGATGTATTTTTGAAGAGTAAAGAAATGTACAGTTATATAGAAGATGGTTGGTGAAACTAAAAGCAAAAAAAATAAGACCATCATTTTATATTTATTACAGTTCTTAGATTGGGAGTCCCTTGGTGGCTAGTGATAGGAACTAATTCTCACCCATGTACTTTTTACAGCACTTAGTAGAGTGGTATACAAAGTAGGCACCTTCTAAATACTAATACTACTACTGCACCTTTTCTGGCAACCATGACATTCAGCACATTGTTCAGGCTTTCTTTCCTTTGATTGCGATTTGAGTTTATTTCATTTTTTTTCTTCCTTCATGAAAGGTGGTCCTGTTCGGTCAGTCAGAAATATTGAAAGAGACTGTGAGCCTCATATGCGACTATGTCCAACCTGATTAACATGAATCTACCCCAGCACTTAGAACAGTACTTTACATAAGTGCTTAACAAATACCATTTAAAAAAAATTGAACATGAGACTAAGTAAGGATTGAAGCTGGTGACTTTTCAGTGGCAGCACATGCAGTTCACAGTAGAACATAGATTATCATGAGTCTTAGAGAAGGTAGGAATTCTTAGTTATTGTACACTCCTTGGCCAGATTAGGATGGCCGTCCGGCTTTATGTCAGAATGCTTGTATTTGAATTCTCCAGGTTGAAGTACAGCTCATTTTCCCTTTCCCCAGTTTGACTGTCCTTTGGGGAGTTTCTTTTGCTTCCACGTCCTGCTCACTAGCTGCTGGGGACCCTTTAGTGAGCTGTCTCCTGCTCATTGTAACCTTGTAACCACTGTGTGACCTTGGACAAGCCACTTAACTTCTCTGTGCCTCAGTTACCTCATCTGTAAAATGGGGATTAAGACTGTGAGCCTCACGTGGAACAACTTGATTACCTTGTAGCTACCCCAGCGCTTAGACTAGTGTTTGGCACATAAAACTTAAATACCATAATTATTAATATCATTATTATTGCACTGAGGGAGGGCATGCTTCTTCATCCCATCTCTGCCCTCACTTCTGTACTTACTCATCGTCTGAGAGGGGAGAATCAATCCATCAGTCGTATGGATTGAGCGCTTACTGTGGCCAGACCACTGTACTAAGCACTTGGGAGAGCACAGTATAACAATATAACAGAGTTGGTAGACACATTCCCTGCCACACAACGAGTTTAAAGCCTAGATGATAGCTCCTGGCCTGCCCTTCCCTGATTATGTCCTGAGATCACTCTTGGGATACTCAGCCAACCTCTCCCCTTCAGGATAAAGCATTTGAGTGACACAAGTTGCTCCCATCTCCATGAACCAACAGGTCAGCCCTGAAACCAGAAGCTCCTCCTTCAAAACCCAACAGTTCAGTGATTCCCAGAGCAGCATACATGGTAGGTCACATCCACCCAGACCCAAGCAAAGAAGAATGTCCCCCATAACCAGCTGCCTCCAGATGGTACCACCCTATCCTCTGACCACAGTTACTATAGGGGATGAGGGGCTCATAGATACTGAAAACCCTCCAAGTACTTACCTCTTTTAATCATTGCACCACCACTCAACCTATACAGCATTCTCCAACCCCCAGAAAATTGGCAAAAGGTGGAGTTCTGCTCTTTCAGGCAGCAATCTGAGAGCCAAGGTCTTAGATTTGAAGAAACACTCACCACCTCCAGGAGGCCTTCCCAGACTGAGCCCCCTTTTTCCTCTCCTCCTCCCCATTGCCCCCTCGCCCTGCCCTACCTCCTTCCCCTCCCCACAGCACCTGTATATATGTTTATACAGATCTATTACTCTATTTATTTTACTTGTACATATTTACTATTCTATCCTTCCCTTCCCCACAGCACCTGTATATATGTATATATGGTTGTACATATTTATTACTCTATTTATCTATTTATTTATTTATTTTACTTGTACATTTCTATCCTACTTATTTTATTTTGTTGGTATGTTTGGTTCTGTTCTCTGTCTCCCCCTTTTAGACTGTGATCCCACTGTTGGGTAGGGACTGTCTCTATGTGATGCCAATTTGTACTTCCCAAGCGCTTAGTACAGTGCTCTGCACATAGTAAGCGCTCAATAAATACGATTGATTGATTGATTGATTGATTGATTGATTGATTCTGTTAATGATGTACATTTAGCTTTAATTCTGTTTGTTCTGACGACTTGACACCTGTCAACATATTTGTTTTGTTGTCTCTCTCCCCCTTCTGGACTGTGAGCCTATTGTTGGGTAGGGACCGTCTCTATATGTTGCCAACCTGTACTTCCCAAGCACTAAGTACAGTTCTCTGCACACAGTAAGCACTCAATAAATATGATTGAATGAATGAAAGAATGGGGTGGGGAAGGAAGGCAGAGGTAGCGGTGGGACAGGACGGATGGGGGGTTCTAGGAAGAGAAGACTGAAAAGGGATGGTTGGAGGGAGGAGATTGGGGGACATGGTGAGATCAGAGAAGTTTAAGGGTTGTAGGTGAGGTTATCAACAGCAATAACTGCTTAATCCCATGGATCCCTGAGTAAATTGCTGAATTGTATGCAAGTCCTTGGGTCCTTGAGAGTGAAGAGGTGAGAGTATAGAAGTGAACAGAGGGCTGGGTTCATGTGCAGGCACCAGTTGATACTTCAAAATCTTGGTTCTTGTCACCAGGGTGTCAGTGAGCTATACCTGTTCTGTGTTCTCCACTGTGGATTCAGGCCAGGTAACAGGGAAAGGGGGAAGATGAAGGCATAGTCACTTCATTGCAGTTCAGAGCAAAATTTCTGCATCCTGGTGGGTGAGAAAGGTAGGCAGGGGTTCAGCTGTTCCATGACCTGGGCCAGCTGAGGCTGCTTGGCAGAGAGATCTCAGTGTCCTTGGGCAGATCTCTTACCCGGGAGATGGTCAATGGTCCATCTGGTTTGTGGCCTGTTGGTGGACAGATCTCAGTGCCTTTGGGCAAGTCTCTGTCCCAGGAGTTGTTCGATGCACAGACCTGGGAGTCAGAGGACCTGGGTTCTATTCCTGGCTCCACTAGTTGCCTACCGTGTGACCTTGGGCAAATCACTTAATTTCTGTGTGCCTCAGTTTCCTTAACTGCAAATGGGGATTCAATACCTGTTCTCCCTCCTACTTAGACTGTGAGCCCCAGATAGGACAGGGACTGTGCCTGACCTGATTAACTTGTATCTCCCCAAGTCCTTAGAACAATGTTTGATATATAGTAAGTGCTTAATAATGCTATTTCAAAAAATGGCTTTTAAAGTGGGGAGAATGAAGGTCTGTCATTCATTCATTCATTCAATCGTATTTATTGAGCAGTTACTGTGTGCAGAGCACTGTACTAAGCACTTGGGAAGTACTAGTTGGCAACATATAGAGACAGTCCCTACCCAACAGCGGGCTTACAGTCTAGAGGGGGAGACAGACAACAAAACAAAACATATTAACAAAATAAAATAAATAGAATAAATATGTACAAATAAAATAAATAAATAAATAGGGTAATAAATATGTACAAACATATATACATATATACAGGTGCTGTGGGGAGGGGAAGGAGGTAAGGCGGGGGATGGGGAGAGGGAGGAGGGGGAGAGGAAGGAGGGGGCTCAGTCTGGGAAGGACTCCTGGAGGAAGTGAGCTCTCAGTAGGGCTTTGAAGGGAGGAAGAGAGCTAGCTTGGTGGATGTGGGGAAGGAGGGCATTCCAGGCCAGGGCGAGGACGTGAGCTGGGGGTCGACGGTAGGACAGGCGAGAACGAGGCACCGTGAGGAGGTTAGCGGCAGAGGAGCGGAGGGTGCGGGCTTGGCTGTAGAAGGAAAGAAGAGAGGTGAGATAGGAGGGGGCAGTGTGATGGAGAGCCTTGAACCCAAGAGTGAGGAGTTTATGCCTGATGCGTAGGTTGATTTGTAACCACTGGAGATTTTGAGGAGGGAAGTAACATGCCCAGAGTGTTTTTGCACAAAGACGATCCAGGCAACAGTGTGAAGTATAGATTGAAGTGGGGAGAGACAGGAGGATGGGAGATCAGAGAGGAGGCTCATGCAGTCATCTATGAAGGGGGAGGAACTTCCAGACCAGAGGCAGGCTATGGGCAAGGGTTCAGCGGTGAGATAGATGGGATCAAGGTACAGTGAGTAGAGGAGCGAAGTGTGTGGGCTGGGTTGTAATAAGAAAACAGAGAGGTAGGGTAAGATGGGGCAAGGTGACTTAGTGGCTTAAAGCTGATGGTAAGGACTTTCTGTTCGATGCGGAGGTGGATGAGCAACCACTGGAGGTTCCTGAGGAGTGTGGTGACAGGGACTTAAAGGTTTTGTAGAAAACTGATCTGGGCAGCAGAGTGAAATATAGACTGGAGTGCAGAGAGACAGGAGGCAGAGAGGTCAGCACGAAGGCTGATGCAGTAATCAAGGTGGGTTATGATGAGTGCTTGGATTTATGTGGTAATAGTCTGGGGGAGAGGAACGGGTGGATTCTACCTATACTGTGAAGGTTGAACTGGCAGGATTTGGTGACAAATTGAATGTGTGGTTTGAATGAGAGAGATGAGTTGAGGATAATACCAAGGTTATGGGTTTGTGAGACAGGAAGGATGGTGGTGCTGTCTACAGTGATGGAAAAATCAGGGGGAGGATGGGATTTGGGTGGGAAGATAAGGAATTCTGTTTTGGATATATTAAGTCCATAAATGTAATTATACAGAAATGTTGTCATATGATTAAGGAGGTAAATATGTCTTAACTGATTTGAATGACATATTTCAAGTATACATCTGTAAATATTTAATGTTTCAAAGTATTATCCTTCACAACTCATTCAAGAAAAAGACATTTTTTGCTAGCCTCAAGATGGATCATTAGTCTAATGTTAAACAGTAAACAAAAAGGTGTTGAATTGGGCTTTCTATCCTTCCATTCAAGTTAGTTATAATAATAATAATGATGGCATTTGTTAAGTGCTTACTATATGCAAAGCACTGCTGTAAGCACTGGGGAGGATACAAGGTGATCAGATTGTCCCACGTGGGGCTCACAGTCTTCTTCCCCATTTTACAGATGAGTTAACTGAGGTACAGAAAAGCGAAGTAACTTGCCCAAAGCCACACAGCTGGCAATTGGCAGATCTGGGATTTGAACCCATAACCTCTGACTCCCAAGCCCGGGCTCTTTCCATTGAGCCATGCTGTTTCTCTAGTTATATGTTTCTAAAGTGGAGTGTGTGGGGAAGCAAAGAGAGTGGAGAGTTCTGGGAGTCAGATTGAGAGGGGCGTGGTGAGTTTTGGGAAGCAGATTGAGTGGAGAGTGGAGAGTGTGGTGAAGCAGATAGAGTGGAAAGTGTGGGAATGCAGAGAGAGTGGAGAGTGAAGACTGTGGAGGGGCAGATAGGGTGTGAAAGAGATGGGACTTTGGATCCAGGTAACCTTGGCATGCCCTAATAAACCTTACCCTTATTGTGAAAAGAAAGAGAGGACCTTAAAAAATACCAGCACTCCAAGTCAAAAGACCTATCCTGAAAAAATGTTTAAATCAAGAGATTATAATATGGTGGGGCAGGGGGTGGGGTACAATAAAAATTATAAAAGAAAAAAATCCCTTCCCTAGAGGATTTCTACATATAATGGAGTAAATAGCCTACATCATTGAACACATATTACATAGAGGAGAGAAGAAATAATAATTATGGTATTTGTTAAACACTTAGTATGTCCCAAACACTGTTCTAAGCGCTGGGGGAGATACAAGGTAATCAGGTTGTCCCACATGGAGCTCACAGTCTTAATCCCCATTTTCCAGATGAGGTTACTAAGGCCCAGAGAAGTGAAGTGGCTTGCCCAAGGCCACACAGTAGACAAGTGGTGGAGCCGGGTTTATAACCCATGTTATCTGACTCCCACGCCCGGGCTGTTGCCACTGAGCCACATGAAAGTAATAAATGCAAGTGAATAAATTACAAATACGTACACAGAAAAATATATGAATTATGAGGTGGTTGATAGGATAAGATGATCAAAGTGGAGTTATTCAATCAATTCTTAAAGGAAGTGATTTTTTGGAAACTTTGAAAAAGGGAAAGATATTGTTAGGGAAGACTGAGTATGAAGAGATTTCCAGGTGGCCTTTGTAGATTTACATTTACTTCTGATCACCAAATGGGCCCTGGGGAATGAAAGCATGTTGGGTAATTCATACTCTAATGCCTATGTTGTAAGATGTGCCATAAACTTGGAAATAATTTTCAAGGAAAATTTAGAGATTTTTTTCAAGTGAAGTTCTTCCTATATATGTGTACATATGTAGATAGATAGATGCACACATATCTTCCTGTACTACTTGTCTACCTGGGTATCATTGGATAGTGTGCTGAAGTGGTAGTAAAACTCAATGATAGTAGGGCTTTTGAGAGCTAAACAAAATGGAACACCACATTTCATACCAAATGTAAGATCTATAAAGCTGTAAATCTGTTCAAATATCAGTTTCATTCTCAGACCTGGGAAACAGCAAGGCCTAATGGAAAGAACATGACCATTAGTCAAAAGACCTGGGTTCTAATCCTGACCACCATTTTCTGTTGTGTGACCTTAGACAAATTACTTAACTTCTTTATGCCTCAGTTACCTCACTGGTAAAATGGGGATTCAATACATGTTCTCTCTCCTGCTTAAACTATGAGTCCCAAGTGGGATAGCGGCTGTGTCTAATCTGATCATTGTATACCTACCCGAGTGCTTAGTGTAGTGCTTTGTGCATAGTAAGTGCTTAAGAAGTACTAGTCTTATTTTTACCATTAATATTGTCATTATTATTATTATCAATATCATCATCAGTGTACCTATAGAAGACACATCTAGTTTCTCAATAAATTTTCCAGTATTATACACTGGCATATACCCATACTATTTCAAACACAATCAAAGAAAACTATGTTGCGCAATGGATGCCCATCAATTATTTACTGGCCCCATACTGTGTACTGAACACCTGGGGAAAGTGAAAGAGAGTTTGTACATCTGATTCCTGCCTTCAAGGAGTTTACACTTTAGCAGGGGAAACAGACACAAAAATCAAAGTCAAAGGTAGGACTGTAAGTTCATTGTGCACAGGCAACATGTCTACCAACTCTGCTAAATGCAGCGTGGCTCAGTGGAAAGAGCACAGGCTTTGGAGTCAGAGGTCATGGATTGAAATCCTGACTCCGCCAATTGTCAGCTGTGTGACTTTGGGCAAGTCACTTCACTTCTCTGGGCCTCAGTTACCTCAACTGTAAAATGGGGATGGAGACTTGTGAGCCCCTCGTGGGACAACCTGATCACCTTGTATCCTCCCAGCGCTTAGAACCTTGCTTCGCACATAGTAAGCGCTTAACAAATGCCATCTCCCCACACTTAGTACAGTGTTCTGTACAGAGTAATCACTCAATAAATACCATTGATGATGATGATGATGATGATAGAAGGAAGCAATTGTGTATAAAGGTACATATGTAAGGGCAAAGGGACCAGGGTGTCCATGCCCAGGTACTTAGGAGAACCATAGGAAATCCTACTTTGTACTCTCCTTCCAATGCTGCTCAAATTTCAATAGCCTGTCATATCAGATTTAAAATTGATTCAGTTTATTGTTCATTGTCATCATTAATTCTTTTTCAGTATTATTGTTTTTCATTTTCTTTTGTAAATTGAAAATGTTAGATAGTAATTAAAATTGATTTTAGATCATGTTTCCCAAAAGGTGTTAATTTTTTTTTAATTTGAATTCAATTTTAAGGGTTTGTTCATTTTTTCCCCAGGATCATATCTACCAACTCTACTCTACTCCCCTAATCTCTTAGTACAGTGCTATTCACACAGAAATTGGTCAGTAAATGCCATTGATTGATTGACTATTTCCATGATAGCATGATATTTAAACGAGGTGCTTTCCCTGGCTTGTTTGACTAAATTGTTGTTGCTTAGTGTTTATGATTTTACTGTCTTACAAGAGGAGCTTTAGGGTATTGACAATGCAGTGCTTGCTTTCAAACAGGAAACTATTAAATCATTGCATTATTCACATTAAACCAGTGCCAGTGGTGTCCTGTTACAGAGTCAACAGCCTTGGTGATACCTGGTAGAGAGGACCTCCAAGCTGCCTATTCACTGGCCTCATTAGTTATAATAATAACAATAATAATAATGGTATTTGTTCAGTGCTTACTATGTGTCAAGCACTGTCCTAAGCACTGGGGTAGATATGAGCTAATTAGGTTGGAAACAGTCCCTGTCTCACATGGTGTTCACAGTCTTGATCCCCATTTTACAAATGAGGTAACTGAGGCACAGAGAAGTGAAGTGACTTGCTCAAGGTCACACAACAGACAAGTAGCAGAGCCGAGATTAGAACCCAGGTCCTTCTGACTCCCAGTCCCTGGCTGTATCCACTAGGCCATGCTGCTTCCCTATAGTAAACGAAGTCAAGATTTCTTCCTTAGATAGAACTGTTGTGGTGTTTCACATTTAACTTTTCTCAAGCATCGCAATTTCCTAAGAATAAGGAATTCAACCTTTTTGATAGTTTGGATGGCACTTTGGGATACATTAGTTCTGTCACCAGAGAAAGATTAGAATGAATCCAAGGACAGTCAGTCCAGCAATCAGTGCCACATATTGTGATGCAATTCTGAAGCTGTTTGGAGCCTCTATTTTGGACAAGCACTTAGTGAAGTGCTCAAGTACTTAGAACAGTGCTCTGCACATAGCGCTCAATAAATACCTTTGATTGATTGACAATGATATAGCAAAGTTCATCAGTTGGATCTTGGCTACCTGCACGGATGGGCAGAGCCAAGTGACTCTGTAACACTGAGGCAACTTAGTATGTTCCCAGTTTGTCAGTTACATTTTGGTCTTACTAGTCACTGTCACAGTCAGCAATAAGCACTGTATTTTTTTTTTTGAAGTGCCTACTAAGTACAGTTTTGAACAAAGGACTAATGCTGAATGGCAGCTCTCAACTGACTAAAAATGTTTCTGGAATGTTTCCAAGGGACAGATGGAATCAAGTGGAAATTGCACTATGGTGACTTGTTTAATAGTCCAGAAATTTTATTCTAGAGAAAAAGCCTGAAATTGCACAGTGCAAGGGTGTCAAGGTGGACAAATTTTCTGCAAGCCCACAAAGCCTGCTTTTACCTCAGTTCAGTCACTCAATCAATCAGTGGTGTTTCTTGAGCTCTTACTGTGTGCAGAGCACTATACTATGAAATTAGGAGAAATGGCAGTGTAAGGATATGTACTTCTGTGCTGTGGGTCTGGGGGTGGGGCAAATATTTATTCATTCAGTCGTATTTATTGAGCGCTCAAAGTGATTAAAGGGTAAGGGCCCAAGTGCATACATGACAGACTGTAAGCTCATTGTGGGCTGGGAATGTGTCTGGTTATTCATTCAATCGTATTTATTGAGCACTTACTGTGTGCAGAGCACTGTACTAAGCGCTTGGGGAGTACAAATCAGCAAGATATAGAGATGGTTATTGTTATAGTGTACTCTCCCATGCGCTTAGTACAATGTTCTGTGCACAGTAAGCTCTCAATAAACATGATTGAATATAGTATAAGTGAGGGCTTAGTCAGGGAAGGTTTCTTAGAGGAGATTTGATTTTAGTAGGGGTTTGAAGAGGGGTAGAGTGGTAGTATGTAGGATATAAAAGTGGCATGGCTCAGTGGGAAGAGCCCGGCCTTTGGAGTCAGAGGTCACGGGTTTGAATCCTGGCTCCGCCACATGTCTGCTGTGTGACTTTGAGCAAGTCACTTCACTTCTCTGGGCCTCAGTTCCCTCATCTGTAAAATGGGGATGAAGACTGTGAGCCCCCTGTGAGACAACCTGATCACCTTGTAACTTCCCCAGCGCTTAGAAGAGTGCTCTGCACATAGTAAATTCTTAATAAATGCCATTGTATAAAAGAAGAGAGAGTTCCAGTTCAGAGGGACAATGTGGAAAGGGATGAGATGATAGAGGCAGAGTGGGTAGCTTAGTATTAGAGGAGTGAAGTGTGTGGGTTGGATTGTAGTAGGAGATTAGGTAACTATAGGAACAAACAGTCTGGTTGAATTCCTTAAAGGCAATGGTAAGGAGATTATTTTGTTGTGGCGATGGATGGGTAACTACTGGGGATTTTCAGGAAGTGGGAAAATGGGGACTGAGTGTTTGATTTTTTTAGAACAGTGATCTAGGCATCAGAGTAAAGTATGGACTGGAAAAGGGAGAGAAAGGAGGTAGGGAGGTCAGCGAGGAGGCTGATGCAGTATTCAAGTTTTTTCATTCATTCATTCAATTGTATTTATTGAGCACTTACTATGTGCAGAGCACTGTATTAAGCGCTTGGGAAGTACAAGTTGGCAACATATAGAGACGGTCCCTACCCAACAGTGGGCTCACAGTCTAGAAGGGGGAGACAGAGAACAAAAAAAAAACCATATTAACAGAATAAAATGAATAGAATAAATATGTGCAAGTAAAATAAATAAATAAATACAGTAATAAATACGTACAAACATATATACATATATACAGGTGCTGTGGGGAAGGGAAGGAGGTAAGGCCGGGGGGATGGAGAGGGGGAGGAGGGGGAGAGTAAGGGGGGGCTCAGTCTGAGAAGGCCTCCTGGAGGAGGTGAGCTCTCAGTAGGGCCTTGAAGGGCGGAAGAGAGCTAGCTTGGCGGATGTAGGGAGGGAGGGCATTCCAGGCCAGGGAGATGACCTGGGCCAGGGGTCGACAGCGGGACGGTGAGGAGATTAGCGGCAGAGGAGCGGAGGGTGCAGGCTGGGCTGTGGAAGGAGAGAAGGGAGCGAGGTGATGGAGAGCCTTGAAGCCGAGGGTGAGGAGTTTCTGCTTCATGCGTAGTATACAAGTTGTATACAAGTGCTTGGTTCAGCATGAAACAGTTTGGAAAGAAAGGATATGGCAGATTCTAGAGATTTGATGTAGGAAGAACTGATGGGATTTGGTGACAGACTGAATATGTGGCTTTAATAAGAGAGATGATTGAGGATAATGCCAAGGTTATGGGCTTGTGAGACAAGGAGGATAGTGATTGTGACTACAGTTAAGGGAAAGTCAGGAACAGCTTGGGTGGGAAGATGAGGGGTTCTGTTTTGAACATGTTAAGTTTGAGGTGTCAGTGGGACATCCTGGTAGCAGTTTCCTGAAGGCAGGAGGAAATGTGAGGCTGCAGAGAAGAAGAGAGGTCAGGGATGGAGAGGAAGATTTGGGCATCATTCATGAAGAGATGGTAGTTGAAGTCATGATATTGAATAAGTTTTCCAATGGAGTAGATTAATTCATTCATTCAATTGTATTTATTGAGTGCTTCCTGTGTGCAGAGCACTGTACTAAGTGCTTGGGAAAGTACGATGCAACAAAAATCAGTGAAAATCCCTGCCCACAATGACATCAATCAATACAAATAAAGACATCAAATATCTACAAATAGATACAAATCAAATCAAATAGATACAAATAAAATATCTACAAATCTACAAATGTCTACAAATATAGACATCAATACAAATAAATAAAATTGCAGGTACATACATATGTGCTGTGGGACTGGGGGTGGGGGGAAGAGCAACGAGAAAGTCAGGGTAACATAGAAGGGAGTGGGAGTAGTACTGTGCTCTGCACACAGTAAGTTCTCACTAAATACGATTGAATGAATGAATGAATGAATGCCTTGAAGGGCTCCCACAGTTAGGGGTTGGAAAACCTAGGAAGAGCTGGTGAAAGAGACTGAGAGAACCAAAGTCAAAAGTAGATGACACATTGACAAAGATTAGGATAAAGTAGAGGCCATTAGATTTGGCCACAAGGAGATTATTGATGACCTTAGAGAGGCCAGGTTTGTTGGAGTGAGGGGATGGAAGCCAGGCTTAAGAGAGAATTGGAGGAGAGGAAGTGGAGGCAGTGGCTGTAAATAACTCACTTGAGGAGTATGGAAAGGGAATGATAGGAGAAATTAGAGAGAAAACTGGAGGATGCTGTAGGGTCAATAAGAGGTTTTTTTTTTAAGATGGGTGTACATGGACATGTTTGAAAGCAATGGAGAAGGAGCCATTGGACAGAGAGAGAAGTTGAAGATGGTGGTCAGGGAAGGAAGAAAGGAGGAGTCAAATGTTTTAATAAGGTGTAAAAGGATGCGATGGAGGTGCCAGTGGAGGAACTAGGTTTTGAAAGAAGGTGGAAGATACCCTCCTGAGAAGGATGACAGAATTGTACTGCTAGGAAGGATGGCGGAGTTGAAGGGAGGGCAGGAGGAGGGGGGGACCGGAGAGGTGTAGGAGAGATTTTGGGGGTATCGTGTCTGATAGTTGCAATTTTTTCTATGAAATTGGTGGCAAGGTTGTTAGGGGCAAGAGATAGGAAGGCCAGGGGAACATTGTTTGAAGAAGGAATTAAAAGCCTGAAATCACTGATGTGGGCAATAGGCAGAGATGTCTATTAAAATGGAGAAGTATTGTCATTGGGAGGAGAAGAAGACAGAGCTGTAGCAGGTAAGGATGAGTTTGAGATGGATGAAGTCGGCTGATATCTGGATTTCTGCCAGCAGTGCTCTACTGCTCGGAGACAAGAGCAGAGGAAGTGTTTTGTGGAGGTGATTCTGGGCTGCAGGTTTCTGGAGACTGGTACTTGGAGTGGATGGTTAAGGAAGATGATATGGCCCTTGAAGGAAGGAAATAAGAGGCAAGGGATGAGGGAGGAGTGGGTGAGGGGGAGGATGGTGTGAATGTAGCATTTGGGTCAAAAAGGAAGCCAATTCCTCCCCATTACCCAGTGAGTCTTCTCAGGGAATGGGAAAAGATGAATTCCTCTCAAGTCAGAGTGGCAGGGGAGAAAGCGTCATCTGGGGAGAGCCAGAATATAGTCATTCAGGCAAAAGAGGTTCCTTCATCCACCAATATTATTGAGTCACTGCAGCTGGCTTGTTCTAAACGTGAGAATAATAATGATGATGATGCTGTTGATGACAATAACAATAATGATAATAATAACAATGATCCTAGATAAGTGCTCAGTGTATGCCAAGCACTTTACTGAGTACTAAGGTAGATACAAGATAATCAGGTTGAACTAACCCTGTACCACAGGGGCCTCACAGTCTAAAGGGGAGGGAGAATGGGTATTTCATCCCCAGTTTACAGATGAGATATAATAATAATCATTATGGTATTTTTAAGCACTCACTATGTGCCAAGCACCGTCCTAAGCACTGGGGTAGATGCAAGGTAATCAGCTTTTCCCTCGTGGTGCTCATAGTCTCAATCCAGATTTTACAAATGAGGTAACTGAGACACAGAGAAGTTACATGATTTGCCCAAGGTCACAGAGTAGACAAGTGACAGAGCCAGGATTAGAACCCACTACCTCTGATTTCCAAGCCTGTGCTCTTGCCATTAGGCCTTGCTGCTTCTCCAGATAACTGAAGCACAGAAAAGTGAAGTGATTTGCATAAGATCACACAGCAGGTAAATGCCAGGGCCAGGAAAAGAGTCCAGGTCCATTGATTCCCAGGCTCTTCTCTTTCCATTAAGCCAGACTGCTTTTTTTGTACTCTCCCAATTACTTAGTACAGTGCTCGACACACAGTAAGTGCTCAATAAATACCATTGATTGATTATTTCCAGCCCTAATCCTTTGGGTTCCAGTTTCTCCTTCTATTAATTGGAGACATTGATTGATCAATCAGAATCCAAGGAGCAGAGCTTCTGGGAAGTTGAGGTGAAGGAAAATTCACTATAAAAACAGGAATCCATTTTAAATTCATGATCCCAGTTCACTTGTATAATTAAAGGGCTACTAATGAATACTAAAAATTAAAGTGCAACTCACAGAGACCTGTTGAAGTGCTACTTCAAATATGCCTACTTTTCCCCAGCCAAATTTTCATCACGTTTCCTTGCAGCCTTTGTTTATATTCTTTCCAGTAAATACTCATTTTAAGAATACACTGAGAACCTCAACCAAATCAGTAGGGACATTAATTTCACCCTTCTTCATGTATTAATGGTCTCATTTACTCTCTAGAATTACTTTAGCCTCTAATATATTTATAACAGCTTTTCTTATCACCCATTATCCCTCCAAGTATTATCTGATTCTGGTGTTTTTTCTTCCTTAATCTTTTCTCTCCAAGCTTTTCTTGATGAAAACCAACACTCTCCATTACACAGTTTTCTCTGTCAATTTCTGATTTGGAGTTGGATTTATACTTCAGTATTTTACTTAAGTGACTTTGAAGATAATACAATCATTCCCCGCCTAGTCAACTTCTTCTATCTTGCCTTCTACCTTGCATTGAATGCATTTCTTAATTTATCACATTTTGACATTTGGATTAGGAAAAGACTATTTGATACCTTATTATTTTTGGACATTTTGGTAATAAATGAGATTGATTGGAACTTAACTATGTCTTTTACCTCTGCTGTACTCTCCCCTCCACATAATACAATGCTCTGCACACAGCATGCACTCAATAAATAGTATTAAATGATTGATCTCCACTTTACAGGGTGCTGTGTCTGTAGCATTAATTCTCCTTTAGCTAAAAGTTACTGCTGTAGGAGGAAAGGTTGTCTTGAGAGTATGAAAAAATCTTGATTTGCTTATGAACATCAGTCTTGTGTGCTAGATAGATGTTTCCATTTCATATTGCCAGATTTACCTATCCTACAGACATGACTGTAATTTTAAATTTCTAATTTATTACTAGCATAAAAAGATTTCTCCTATTTTCTAAGTAGTGTGGTCTAATGGTTAGATTATAGGTCTAGGAGTCAGGAGACCTGACTTCTAATCCTGGCTTCACCACTTGTCTGTTGTGTGCTCTGTGCCTCAGTAATCAATCAATGAATCATCTTTATTTAGCCCTTACTGCATACAGAGCACCCAACTAACTGCTTGGGAGAATATACTACAGTACTTGGCACATAGTGAGTGCTTTACAAATGCCATAACTATTTTTAACCTATTGTTCTTCCCCTTAGATTCTGAGTCCCATTTGGGACAAGGGGCTGTGTCTCATACAATTATATTGTGTCTAATACAATTATATTGTGTCTAACCCATATCTAAGCATAGTACTTGGTGCATAGTAAATAACAAAAACCACAGCTAATGCTAATGTTATTAGGTGATATATAAATATCAAGAAAGTTGACCACAGGTGTGTGTGAAACTGAAGAAACCTGTGTGGAATTCACAGTCCCATTAGCATGGTGTATTCAAAAAGCCTGATCATTCCTGTGTTGTCATGTTTGTTTCTAGCAGTACCTGGCATTTTTTCATCTTTGACTCTTGGATTCCCAATCCTTACATAGTTTCTGCTCCAACAGATCCACTCCTTTCCTGACTGTAGTGCTGCATGCTATTCTATCTGGAGCCACTGACTCCCGGCCTTGTGCTGGAGTTCAGTATTGTCTGAGGCTTTGATTTTGTCCTTTCCTCTGAACTCCTTGCTTTCAGTTTCTGTGTGTGTGTGTGTGTGTTTGTGTATGTGTGTAAAAAGATGTATATACATATATATTTACATATGCATAAAGATATTTCCCTGTTTATGAGAGAAGCAGCATGGCTTAGTGGAAAGAGCATGGGCTTGGGAGTCAGAGGACGTGGGTTCTAATCCTGGCTCTGCCACTTGTCTGCTGTGTGACCTTGGACAAGTCACTTTATTTCTGTGCCACAATTAATCAATCAATCATATTTATTGAGCGCTTACTGTGTGCAGAGCACTGTACTAAGTGCTTGGGAGGTACAAGTTGGCAACATATAGAGATAGTCCCTACCCAACGGTGGGCTCACAGTCTAGAATGGGGAGACAGAGAACAAAACCAAACATGTTAACAAAATAAAATAAATAGAATAGATATGTACAAGTAAAATAAATAAATAGAGTAGTAAATATGTACAAACATATATACATATATACAGCCTCAGTTACCTCATCCTTAAAATGGGGATTAAGACTGTGAGCCCCACGTGGGACAACCAGATTATCTTTTATCTACCCCAGTGCTTAGAACGGTACTTGGCACATAAGTGCTTAACAAATACCATCATTATTATTATTATGTATGCATATGTTCATATATATAAACATATATTCTTGAAAATGCTAGTCTCTTAGATAATGCTTAATAATGGGAGTCACTCTATATATACACACAGGCTTTTCTTCTAAAGCTGATACTACTAATGAACACTTCGTGTCAGTGTTACTGAAAAAATGCATTTGTAATAAGCTATCCCTTTTATACCATTCACCTGTAAAGACTGGCTTGTTCTGCACAATAATTGTTGCTAACACAAAATGACGTTATGTTCACATATAATCAGAATAAATGCAGGGTTGTTATTTAGAAAAAACAAAATAGTATTTGATGGGATTAAATGGCATATAAATGTTGGGAAGTAATCCTTTCATCCAACTCTGGCCTGCATTGCACTTACAGAAGCCGTGTAGCCTGGTGGATAGAGCATGGGCCTCGGAGTCAGAGTATCTGGGTTCTAATCCCAGTTCTGCCTTTTACCTGCTTTGTGACCTTGGGCAAGCCATGTAACTTCTTTGTGGCTCAGTCAACTCCTGAAAAATGGTGATTCAATACCTAGTCTCCCTCCTACTTAGACCAAACACTGTGTGGGACAGAGACTCTGCTGACTGTGTTATCTTTTATCTATGTTAGTGGTAAGTAGAGTGCTTGGCACAGAGTAGAAGCTTAAAAAGATACCATTGTAATAATCATCATCATTATTATAGGTAAGACTTAATTTGAATATTGTGCTTGGTTTGGGATAGCATGCTTTATAAAGACTGAAGAGAAACTGAAGTGGGTCCAGGGAAGACCAATAAAATGATAAAAGCAACTGAAAATTGGTCCTTCGAGGAAAGGCTAAAAAAGCTGGAGTTGTTTAGCCCAGAGAAGAGACGACTCAGGAAACAACAGTATATGAAGGGATTTCATGAGGGTGACACTGAACAGCTATTTTTCAAATTCACAGACAAACATCTGAGAGAAAATGAGTTTAAATGGCAGCAGGAGAATGGTTGTACATACAAAACAACGTGTGTCAGGGTGATAAACAAAGTGTCAAACAGATTGCCAAGGGAGTTGTGAAGTCTCTTTGGAAACCTTCAAAAAAAAATTTACTATTATTTTTATAGGATGGCTAATCATTCTTTTGCCAGGTGATGCTCGGAGGCCTTATATGAATTCTGCATGATTTTGTGATTTGACATTTGCAGAGCCTGCTTCTACTTTCAATTCTGCCACTTACTCTTACAATCTCACCAGAATCTGTACCTTGAAAAGTCTCTCCCCATTCCAGATTGGCAAATACCAGGCTGGTCGGTCTCACACTCTTGTCTCCCAGCAGACCTCTGTTATCCTGTTTTGTTTCAAGGTGTGCTCAACAGAGTATCCTTTGACTATTCTCCTTGCTTCTGCTTGATCTCTCCTCCTATTTACCTTGCTAAGATGGGTGATGTAGCAGTCTCTGGCACTAGCTACTTAAGCTTTTTTGTGAGTGTGATTTGGTACAGTGCCTTTACAATCTATGACTGCAAGGTATCTCTTTACAGACTTCTAAGAAAGTTCTTGGCAAGTGTTCTGCAAACTCAGGTCCAAGTAGGACATATATAAAGTCTGTTTAGCACAAAGATTGCACTATCATATCATCACAGGGCTGAATGTAGCTAAATCTAATTTGCAAATAGTGGGATCTCTGAAGTTCAAAGAACAGTTCTGGTGGGAATGACATTCTGTTGCCCGAACAGTGAGCAAAAGAGAACTGAGAGGGCAAAGAGGGAGCAACCCAAAATTAGGATGTATTGGAGAGAGATGCTTTGAGGGATCTCAGTTTCTAATAAGCGGGTCTGACACAAACAGCACATATATATCATATTTATTTACATAACTCCCTCCAATGAATAATTCTAACTCCCCTCCCCTTCTCTGATTTTGAGGAAGAAATAGAAAATTATATTTTAAGTAGTGATAAGTACCTGTCAAGTTAGGAAGAAGAGAAGAGTCAGAAGGAGGAAAAAAAGCCAATTTAGTGGTAAAGATGTAATGGTTTCTCCTTTGAAAAGTGCAAGCTCTAAGGGAGGAAGAGAAGTATAAGGGGAGTTACAGTAATTCATTGAGTGCCTATTGTAAGCAGCACTTGGTTGCCTGCATTGGATACCTGAGAAGCAGCATGACCTAGTAGAAAGTGCTCTGGCCTGGGAGTCAGAGGACCTGGGTTCTAATGTCGTCCCTGCCGCTTATCTTCTTTTTTGATTTTGGGTAAGTCACTTCTCCTCTCCATGCCTCAGTTTCTGCTTGTGCAAAATGGGGATTCAATACCTGTTCTCCCTCCAACTTAGACTGTGAACTTCATGAAGGACCTGATTATCTTGAATCTACCCCAGCACTTAGTACAGTGTTAAATACATAGTAGGTGCTTAACAAGTACTATAATTATTAGTTGTAAAAGACCCAATCAAGCCCTTTTACCTTTCTTTTCCTTTGCTCCTCCTATCCTCCTCCTTTTTCTGTCTTTTTTTTCTCCTGTTCCCTTTATTGCTATAGTTAATTCCCCATGTAATATCCTTTCCCCTGTTTTGGGGTTGCAAAATATAAGCAAAAAAATTGTGGAAGTTATATGAGTAAATACAAGATCAATATGTTTCATTGTCCTCTAAGTTTGAAGATAACACTATTGACAGACATTTTAAGGGTATACGAAGATATGCTTGGGTAATCCTCAGAAGGTGGCTTCTCCTGGATTTCAAGTTTTCATGTATGAGAATATTCCATCCAACATCCTTAACATTCCTCTAGTAACCCATTTTGGACCATTTATCCATGAATTAATTTAAAATCTCTGGAACTTGCTGTTAATTTTTAATCTGCACCACTCCCTTTGATAACAAATTTCATATGTATATCACCCCATTGTGTGAAGAAGCGTTTTCCTTTGTTATCATCATCATGATCATCATTGTCATTTACTGAGTGCTTAGAGTGCACAGAGCACTCTAGTAAGTGCTTAGGAAAATACAATGCAACGGAGTTGGTAGACACGTGCCCTACCCACAGCAAGCTTAGTCTAGAATTTTGAATTTATCAGCTTTCATGCTTCCTATTTTCGGGAGTTTTGGTGGACAATAATTCTGTCAACACCTCGTCCACACCCTTCATGATTATATAAAATTCAACTATTTTCTATACCAGCATTTGTCTTTCTGGGCTGATTAGTCCTAATTTCATTTTCTCCCTTATGTGAA